>NW_027522546.1:0-102352 GCF_052094955.1 Ictidomys tridecemlineatus | reverse complement strand
GGGTCAGTTGGTCCCATTATTTTTGAGACTGTGGCAAGGCAAACCATCATGGCAGGGAGCATGTAGTAGAGAACAACTGTTTACCTTATGGGAGTCAGAAAGCAAAAGAAAAGAGAGGAGGGATGTAGGTCCCAACAGGATTTTCGAGAGCACGCCTCTATGACCTAACTTCCTCCCACTAGGCCCCACCTCCCAAAGGTTCTATTACTTCCCAATAGTACCACAGGATGGTGATCAAGCCTTTCACACATGGGCCTCTGGGGAAATTCTTAGATCCAAACTATAGCAACAGTAATACAATAAAAGCAAATTCCTTTGGGGAAAAATGAATGAAGGAGTAGGCAAGTTAAAAAAAGATTAAAAACAGAATTAGTGGTAAAGTTGAAAATGCAGAGATTAGAACAACTGTCAAGTAATTCTACCTATAAACAATTCTTTTTATCAGGGAAAACCAGAATACTTCCTGCTCTCTACCTCTTTCTTCACTGAGTCTCCAACATATGGTTGGCAGGGACTTGGTAGTCAGCTGCAAAGTGACAACTGTTACCAAAGTATTTCTCTTCTATTCATTGAATAGATAATTTTTTTCTTTCTTTCTTGGCATAAGAAAGCTTCTATATATAGACTTGTATAAGAGAAGAATTTATTAGCTCTAATTTATTAGAAAATTAGGTTACACCAGGTTGTATGCGTGTGTACAAGCACATATGTACACTCATTTTTTAATTACATAACATATAAACTCCCTTAACAAATATTCAAAAAATATGAAAGGGGAGCCCACCCTGTGCAATTGCTATGTAGCATGATCACTGACACACCATACACCCCTAGTAGGCAGTCAAGGATAGGGTCAAGATACAACATTTTAATATTCTGTCCAGGGTATGTGATACAGGTTTAGAGCAGAAAGAGACATTTTTTGAAAAAAATTAAATGAGATTTGAGTTCTAAGCCATGTGACTTTGAAGAAATCCTACACCTATAATCCAGAAAAACCATGCCATATTTTCTGGGCTTCTAAGGAGAAGACCAGCAATACTTGAGTTCTTGGTAACTGTCTTCCAAAGCTGTAAGATACTTCTCCCATGAGAGGTCAAAAGTAAAGAAAGGGTTTCCACTAATCCATACAGCATCTATAAGTGAATTAGAAAAAATGTACCTCTTCCTCTGAGTAAATGAAGCTCCATTCCAAGGCACATAGCATGATGAGTGGAGCACAGCTGGATTTCAAGACTACACAGCCCTAAGCCTGGAACCTTCATAGCAACTTCACAACTGCCAGAGGGCAGAGTCATTGGTGCCAACAAGACACAAAGTAACCGTGGCAGTGCTGCCAGGAAGATCTGAAAGTGTCTTTTTTGTATATTCCTCTGATATCCCCTGCATGCTGTGAATCAGAACTGACTTGAGAGAAGCAAGATAAAACTGTTCTAGATGAAAATATAACCTCAGGATGGGTCATAGGAGGACCCTAATTGGGTTGCTAGGCAAGCTCTATTGGAAAGGCTGAGAGTTGCCTAGGGAAAGGCAATCAGGTGTCCAACAGTCACTAAACATAATAAAGAGAATCAGATGCTATTTTAAAAGAACAACTGCCCAGAAAACTCTAAGGATCTATGCATATGTATCTATAAGTCATTTTATGTAACTTAAATTTTGACTAAACTAACTTCATCTACAAAATGTACATCAAACATAATCATTTCTTACCATCTTTACTAACATTTCTCTATTCTAGGCCATCATCACCTTTTGGCAGAACTATTATAATAGCTTCCTGATTGGTCTTCCTCCTTCCTTCTTGCCACCTTAGAATCAAGTCCCCATTTATCTAGATTAATAAAAAACCCATCATTCCCTGCTATAAAACCCCCTTGTGAAGGATTTTTCAATAGGCTTTTCAATAGCAGAAGGAATCACAGTTGCATTTCAAGTATTTATGCCAACACTTGTCCAAGTTGGGTTAATGCCCCAAGGGGTAAACTCTGACCAACAAGAAACAAGCAATGGGACTCTTCTAAGAGGTGGTAGTTTCACATAGAAGATGTACCATGTGACAAGACAACCAGCTCAGTTTTCTTGCAAGGTTAGGGCCTACTTGGTAGCATCTTTCCTCCTTTCTTGCCTTATTTATTGTTTTCTTTCATTCTTGCTGCTCTGGGTTTGTACCACTCAATAAAACCTTACCTCCAGTTGCTTTCTGAGGACACAGGGCCCAAGCCCTACAAATCAGCTAAAATGACCTTTTCTGCAATCCTATCACACACAAAACTGCTTTACCACACTTCAGATTCTGAAGTCAGACAGATAATAGTTGCACATTCTTAGACAAAGGTATTTCACGTCTCTTAGCCTTATTTTATTTATATATAAAATATGAAGTATAATAAAGTTTACTGAAATTAATCAATGTAATATAAATGATGCCAGGTACATTATTTATATTAGTATTTCCAGTGCTTAATATGTCATCTACTACACTTTAGGTATGCCTAATGCCTACAATGTTTACAATAGTACATTTTCTCTGTATTTAAAAAATTCCAACCAAGTAGCAAAGATTGAAAGACCTGTAAGGTCTCAATACAAATAGTCAGTAATCTGTAAAAACACATTAAATCTATACATGAATGCTCTCTGAAAAATGGCCCTTTACTGCAAATAATTCACTTTACCTGGGTTTTTGCCTCTCCAACTTATCAGGAAAAACAATTAAGTCAAAAGTACAGATGTCGCCAGCTTTAGGCACAATATATTCCTGAGAGGATGCACACAAATCAAATTTCTGTAAATCAAACCATATTTCACAAGCACTAGGGGAAAAACACCCTTTAAAATGACTTCAACAAATAATGCTATAGTAAACTGTTACTGTAAAATGAAGGTTTCTTCATAGCCGGTGATTATGTTGACATATAATTTCATTAGGTTTTCATAAGAAAGGAAATAGAGCAATCAGCATATGGCAACATGAGCTCCCTCCCACCCCACATGAAGTCCCATGCTTGCTCAGGACTCTACAAGCAAGAAGATCATCACCAGAACTGAACACAGCCAATGCTATGCCTGGAGTCTGTGAAACTGTTGTTATAAAGTTAAAAAAATTTATGGCAACAGTATAGATTGTCACAGGTATGATGTTACTTTGTCTGACAAAGCAAGAACAGCAAATAGAAACAAAATATTCCTATACAACCAGTGTTCAAAAGGAAGATTCCAGTTAATAAAATTATCATAAGCATTTATATTATTACAAGCTTTTGTGGATATATATATGGATATTGATAGTATTCATGCATAAAACTCACAGGATAAAAAATATGCATCAGAATCATGATAACTCTGTGGTGGCTTAACAGGTAACTCATTTTAAAGGTTTCTCTTATGTTTTCCTTTATTTTAAAAAATTTTTCAGGCATATGCATTACTGTTTTGGGTCTCACAAATGGACTTCCACAAAGGAATCATTTGTTTCTGACACTTTTGGCTTTGGCAAAAAGTTGGGAAAATCACCACATTTCACACTGCTAAAGCCCTTTCACAGAAAATATTTCTTGTATTATCTGGATTAGACTTGAAGAAAACAATATTAATATTGTTGGCAATCAGTTTTACCATCTCTAATTTTCCTGATGATCAAGCCACATTCCTACATCTCTGATTACATTGATGGTATACGGGTATTGTTCTACTTCCTATAAATGTAAAAGGTAAAAGCTGTGCCTTCAAGGGCAGTTATGCAATGCTCCTAGACAGAATTCCAAAAGTCTGCATCTCTTACAAGAAGATGCCCAATTGTCTAGGCAAATGTTGGCAACCTTGAGGAGTGTTCCTCACACTGGGAGTCTGTGCCTTTGGCAGCCACTGCAACAGACTGAATCTCAATTAGAGGCTTATCATATTGGTACGGAATGGTTTGTGCAGCCTACTAATTGGAACGCCTGCCTGTCTAGTAAATACTCCACTCTGTGGATTTTGTTTTGTTTGTGGGAGTTGTGGGTGGGGAGTTACAAAGGATTGAACTCAGGGGGACTTAACCACTTGAGCCACATCCCCAGCCCTACTTTGCATTTTATTTAGAGACAGGGTCTCACTGAGATGCTTATGCCTCACTGTTGCTGAGGCTGGCTTTGAACTCATAATCCTCCTGCCTCAGATCTCCGAAGCTGCTGGGATCACAGGCATGGGCCACCACACCCCACCACTCTGTGGGTTTAAGACCTAGGTTCTTTGCTCCTCCCCTCCCCTTTGCCAAGCATTTTTGTAAAGCCACATGTCAAGCGCCTATGAATCATAGGTTATTGTCCTTTACTCTAGAAGACACAATGACATAGGAGAAAAAAAAATAAGGGTTTCTCCAAGGAATCATGAAAAAAGACATATGAAAGTTTCCTTTCTTAAATCTAAGAAGTACACTAGGTACTGCTCACAGTCTTTACAGAGTTCTAAGTCAAATGGTTTCTGGACAGTGTTATATTGAAAAAAAAGTGATTCAATATTTAGACTTCTATTTAATGTTTTGTGCTTGATTTTTCAACTTTTGATAGAATATATTGGTACCACTCACTCAACATATGATATACAGAATCTACAACATCCAAAAAGAGATACATTAAGATACTAAGAAACAGTTGGTCTGTTTCTAGATCAATATTACTAATCAGTAGGGAAATGCAAAGCAAAATCATAAAGGGATACCACTTCACACCCATCAGGAAGAACTATCATTTTAAAAAATGAAAATCCTAAGTGAAGACTTAAACAAATTGGAACTCTTGTGCATTGCTGATATGAACGTAAAATGATACTGTCTCTATGGAAGAGTTTGATGGTTCCTCAAAAAGTTAAAACATAGAATTACCCTATAATACACCCAAATTAACTGAAAACAGGGACTCAGATAACTTGTATGCTAATGCTCACTGCTGAATTACCATAATAAGTAAAATGTGGAAACAATCTATCAACAGATGAGTGGATAAAGAAAATAAAGTACACACATACAATGAAATGTTATGCAAACTTAAAAAGGAATAAAATTCTGACATGTTACAACTTGGTTGAAACTTAAAGACATTATATTAAATGAAATAAGCCAAATATAAATTAATAAATATTGTTATGATTCCACTTATAAGAGATATTAGGTCAGGTAAATTCATAGAATCCAAAGGTATTACAGAGGTTACCGGGGATAAGAAAATACAGGAAGTCAAAACTTAATGAGTATAGAGCTTTTGTTGGGGATGACAAAAAGGTTCTGAAAATGTGTAATGTGATGAATATTGTATACACTTATGCCAAGTTAAATGGTTAAAATGGCAAATTTAAAAAAAAAGATAACTGACTTTAAACAAAAGTAATAACAACCTAGGGCAGGCTTACAACACAAAAAAAGTAAAATGTATAACAATAGCAGCATCAAGATAGGAAGAAGAAAAGGGAAGCAAAATATTAAGTTCTTATACTTTAAGTGGCACAGCAAAATATCACTCAAGGGTAGACTGTGATAAGTTAAAGTTATAGCTTACTGCACTAAAATAAAAGACTTAAGTCTAATAAACCAACAAAAGAGATAAAATGAAGCCATAAAACATCAAGAATCAAAATATAGTCTGATCCAAGAATTTATTCCCTAGAGAAATTCCTTGATAAAATGCAATATATATTTTTTTATCATCCAGTGAAAGGTTTATTAAAACTTAATTAGAGGTACAATTAAATCAATGAAAGTAAATGGCAAAAGCACTCACTGCCCAGACTGGTGAGGTAAAACCCAGAATTGCAGCCTTAGCTCCATCGGCAACATACGGAATGATATTTTCTCCTAGAGGTGTATCTCTAAACAAGGCTCTGAGGATATTCAAAGCATGAACCTAGGACAAGAAGTTCAAAATTAGCTGTGGGTTAATAACTATGGTGATTCTAAATCTGTATATAAAATTACAAGAAGAAAGTAATAATATGCAAATGAAACAGTAGATTTAATAAAATAATAATTGATAAAAATAATTTTTAGACATTAGTAAGAACAACGTAATAAAAAAAATTTGATCCAACGAACCTATAAGGAATCCTGAATCTAACAAACACATTCTTTTCAAGGAACATTTATTCTTTAAAATGGCCTCAAACAAGGAACATTTATTTTTTAAAATGGCCTCAAATATAGGATTTCATTTTTATAACATTAAAGTAAAAGGTAAAACTAAAGTGTTAGAAATTAGGATTTTGGTTACTGTCAGGGAAACAGTGCTGATTAGAAGAGAACATGAAGGGCCCTTGGTGTCCTAGAAAAGTTCTGCTTCTTTCTTGTTACACAAATGTGATCATTTTGTGAAGCTGTAATGACTTGCACACTGTATATTATAATTAAATCTAAAAATGCATATAAAATATGACAGGGACAGCATGAGAAAGGAAGAACATAAGCCAATCTCAATTATGAACCCAGTGAGAAGCATAAATGTATATCCTTTCTAAAGAAAATTTAATAATGTATAAAAACATGTCAAAGTTGAGTTCATTCTCAGTATGCAAATATATTATATTTAAAAATCAGCATAAGTGCTGGGAATGTAGTTCAGTGGTAGAGCAATTGCCTAGCGTGTACAAGGCCCTTCAATCCCCAGCATTGAAAACTACAACAAAAAGAATAACATGTAATTCATGATATTTGAAAATTCTAGGGAAAAACAAAACGTATTTATCTCAAATGATGCAGGAAAGCACTCAACAATTGGTTTTTTTTAATCAGATAAAGGACAGATTAAAAATTTCAACAAATAACAACAACATAAAGATGCCTGCTATCTCTATTTCTAGCAAAATTGTGCTACAGGTTCCAGCAGCAAAATAAGATAAATAAAAATTTTTAAAAGACTAAGCATTAGAAAGCTAACAAACTTAGGATTACCTACTAGGGATACAATTATCTATAAAGAAAATCCTAAGAATTTATAGACAAGTCATTAGTTGTATTATAGCAGTGCAGGTAAGTTGCTAAACATAAGTACAACAATTACCAAAAAATCAATTTCATTCTCACAGAGAACAACACATAATATAAAATTTAGAAATATCATTTATAAGAAAAATATATAGAAATAAATCTCATAAAAGATTCATAAGACTTTTATGAGGAAAATATATGCATTCCTACCCACAAGGTATGAGAATTTCTGTTGCTTACCAGCACCTTGGTATTATGAGACCTTTACAGTTTTTACTTTTCTGTATGAAATGGCTCGGACTCGGGGGCCAGAGGCGGCACGACGCTGCGGGGAGTGGGCAGCGCGGGCGGGCCAGGGGTCGGCGGGACCCTGGGACGGGGGACCGGGGGAACCGGAGACCCGGCGCGGGAGCGCGGCTCGGGCAGGCAGGGGGCTCCGGCGCCGGGGGAGGATGCGCGGGCGGCGGGGCTCTGCCGCCGGCGCCAGGTCTGTGCGCGGAATGCCGGGAGCCGCGCCGGGGCAGGGGGAAGGGGTCGGCGGGGGGGGGGGGGGGGGGGGGGGGGGAAGGGGTCGGCGGGGGGGGGGGGGGGGGGAAGGGGTCGGCGGGGGGGGGGGGAAGGGGTCGGCGGGGGGGGGGGGAAGGGGTCGGCGGGGGGGGGGGGAAGGGGTCGGCGGGGGGGGGGGGAGAAGGGGTGGGCGGGGGGGGAAGGGGTGGGCGGGGGGGGGAAGGGGTGGGCGGGGGGGGGGGGAAGGGGTGGGCGGGGGGGGGGGGAAGGGGTGGGCGGGGGGGGGGAAGGGGTGGGCGGGGGGGGGGAAGGGGTGGGCGGGGGGGGGCGGGAAGGGGTCGGCGGGGGGGGCGGGAAGGGGTCGGCGGGGGGGGCGGGAAGGGGTCGGCGGGGGGGGGAAGGGGTCGGCGGGGGAAGGGGTCGGCGGGGGGGGGGAAGGGGTCCGCGGGGCGGGGGGGAAGGGGTCCGCGGGGCGGGGGGGGAAGGGGTCCGCGGGGCGGGGGGGGAAGGGGTCCGCGGGGCGGGGGGGGAAGGGGTCCGCGGGGCGGCGGGGGGGAAGGGGTCCGCGGGGCGGGGGGGAGGGGAAGGGGTCCGCGGGGCGGCAGGCGGCGCCCCGGGGCCGGGCGCAACGGGCGGGAAGGTGCGGCGGCCTCAGGCGCGCCGGGCCGGGTCGGGGTCGGGTCCTGGGAGGCCCCCTCCTACCTATGCCGGGGGCCACACAGACGGAGTAGAGCAGCGAGGACGAGAGGGAGAAGAAGAAGATCGCAGCGAGCAGCGAGCGGCGCGGCAGCCACAGCAGCCCCCGGCGGGCGCACAAGCTGCAGCCGGGCGGCCGCTCGAGGGCCCGGCCTGCTCCTGCCGCTCCTGTGCGCCGCCGCCTGGGCCTCGGCCGCCGTCTCCGGAGCCTCGCGGGCCGCCGCCGCCGCTGCCGCCTCGCGGATCCCAGCCAACGGCCGCCTCGCGGATCCCAGCCAATGGCCGCCTCGCGGATCCCAGCCAATGGCCGCCTCGCGGATCCCAGCCAACGGCCGCCGCAGGACGGGCCACATGAAGCGGGCGGGCCGCGCGGCCTGGAGCCAGCGCAGCGACGGGGGCGGGGCGGGCGGTCGCACAGGGGCGGAGGGGCGGGACCAGCGCCGCCGGGCACCGTCGCAAAAGACCCGCGCGCTCGCCACCCGACCCCAGTAGCCCCCGAGGCCGCGCAGCGGCTTTAGGGAGCGTCACTAAATGACGACAGCCCCTCTCCCCGCGGGGCCACCGCCCAGGCTTGCAGGGAGCGTGTCTCAAGAGCCAGCCGGCTTGCGCTCAGGCTCCTCGAGAAGGGGGCCAAGGGGCCATCTGCAAAGTCTGACGGTCTGATAGCCCACTGCAGCAGAAGAACTGGGATTGTAATGCTTGGGGGGCTGGGCTTTCATTCATTCGTTTATTTATTCAGTCAATCAATTCATTATTTATTTATTGGATGCCAGATGCAGTTGTTGGTGCTGAGAACAAAACAGATTAAATCTCTTGTCTTATTTGAACTTATATTCATGTGGAGGAGAATAAACGCAAGTCAATCAATAATTATCTGGTACTAATAACAGATATGAGCAAAATAAAACAGGAGGATGTGTTGGCAGCAGGCTACAGTAGACAAGGAAGGTCTCCCTAAGCAGCTGACATCAGCTGAGACCAAGGGTGAGAAAGAGCCAGCCACAAGTGAGGACAGAACAGTGCCACCAGGGGGAACAGCAGGGCAAAGGCCCTGAGGTGGAGAAAGCCCACTCTGGCCCCAGGTTGAACCCAAGGCCAGCAAGTGAAGTAGGAGACCTGTAGACAGGTGCACATCCCACGGAACAGGGAACCAAAGAGGAAACTGACATTGCTATAAGGAGAAGCAAGTCATGCCCTTCCACGCAAAACTGGCCTGACTCTGAAGGCAGGCCCTTGACTACTGAGCCGTAAACTGCCTCAGTGGTCTCTCTGCACCCTGCAGCTCATTCTGTAGGCAAATTGGTGTCCTATCCCATCACTTTAGCACGGGACCATATCTAAAACAGTACCTCAAGACCAGCCTTGATCCAGAGCACCTCAGAAGGCAGTGAGCAATAGCTAGAGACCCATGGGGAGTGACAGTAGCACCCCACCATCTTCAAGAAGCTCCCAGATGAATCCAAGAGGCAAGTGTCCCCCATGTGGGAACATCTGAAACCAGAGCCCTGTCTTGGAATATGTCAGAAGCCAGGAGTGGGGAACTTTTCAGGGATTCTGTGAGAACCAAAATTAATCCTACTCTATATTCCTAAAGCAATTTGAACTTTTTCCACTGTTAACTTGACCCTTTTAAGGGGAGGCTATAGAGCCAGACTGCTGGGGTTCTTTAACTCCCAGCTCTTCCATTCTTAGCTTGTGACCTTAAGCAAGTTAGTTAAACTCTCTGTACCTTAATACAATGGGAATGTCATTAGTAATGACCATATGAGATTGTTGTGAGGATTTGACGGATACATGCAATGCCTGACACATGGTAAATGCACATGGGTCTCGCCTTATCCAACAGCCCTGGGAAATGGGATGGGAGAGAAGAGGCTTTAAAAAGAGAAGCAGAGAATTTTGATTTGGATAGATGTGGGTTCAACTCTCGGCTTGGCCTAAACTTTACTGTGTGACCTTGAGAAAACCTCTTATCTCTCTGAGTTTCTGTTCATTTGTGAAATGCACCCCACCCCGTGCCACCTACCCCACAGGGATGTGATGTAGATTATGTGAGGTTACTGTGGAAAGGCCCTGAACCAAACTCTCTAAACTAATCTGATTTTGAATACTTTTTCTTTAGCCAATATAATAACCCTTTTAAACACCCATGTCTAAGAAATATTTTTAGATGCACAGAAAAGTTTTAACTTTTAAGAAGAATACAAGGGCTGGGGATGTGGCTCAAGCGGTAGCGCGCTCACCTGGCATGCGTTCGGCCCGGGTTCGATCCTCAGCACCACATACAAACAAAGATGTTGTGTCTGCCGAAAACTAAAAAATAAATATTAAAATTCTCTGTGTGTGTGTGTGTGTGTCTCTCTCTCTTTAAAAAAAAAAGAAAGAAAAAAAAAGAACAATACAACACATTTGTACACTCTCCACCTGAATTCAACAATTGTTATCCTTGCTGGCTGCGATGGCACATGCCTATAATCCCAGCAAGTCTGGAGGCTGAGACAGGAGGATCACAAATTTGAGGCCAACCTAGGCAATTTAGCAAGACCCTGTCTCAAAATTTAAAAATAAATAAATAAAAAGGATAAAGCTTGGTGGTACAGTGCCTGCCCCTGGGTTCAATTTCCAGTGGGGGAAGGGGGGCAGCAAGAACAAGTAAATTAGCAATCGTATCATATCCTTATAATTTCTGGCCTATTCTGGAGGCCTTGACAAGGAGGCCTTGCTACATCCAGACTAAATACTGATGTCCAACCTCTGTTACATCTCTCCCTCTTTTTCTTCCTGTTTGGCAGTACTGGGGACTGATCCAGGAGCTGAACTGTATCCCTAGCTCTTTTTATCTTATTTTATTTTATTTTGAGCCAGGGTCTGACTGGCCTCAAACTTGCAATCCTCCTGCCTCTGTCTCCTGAGTAGCTAGAATTACAGGTTACTTTTTTTTTAATGGAAGAAGGGAGAAAAAAGATATTGGGGTCCCTGTCTCAATTCCCCCCATCATGCTCCTTTTTCATCTCCAAGTTAAGTTTCCAGCTCACCTGGGTATTCGTTTTTCATTCATTCCTTCCCTGGACTGCTCAATCCCTCCGTCAAACAGACTTGAATTCTGCTTCCTGCTCGAGTGTTACCTCTCCCAAGACTTTCCTCCAAGGGAGCTTCCCTGTCCCCAGCCTCTCTGTCCATCCCATCAGTTCAAACTCCAGGAGCAGCAGCAGATAAAGAGCACAAGCATGCATATAACTGCAGCCATCAAGGGCTCCCAGTGCCAAGAACTCCTGAAGGCTGAGCAGTGGTTTACCCTGAGATTCACCCTGGTAGCCTAAAGCTGAGCTATGGCTAATCGGTCACTCTCAGGAGAAATGAGACTCAGAGCAGAAGGGACACTTATCACTTCCTGTCAGCAGCTATAAAAGTCAGTGGGTCCTATGCCATTCTTTTCTCTCTACCAAATAACCATCATGTTCTACAGAGCAGCTGAGTTCTAGAATGAAAAGGAATCCTCCAACTGCCTTGGACTAGCGATGAACTCATAGCATGAACAAGAAAGAAAACATTGTTTTAAGCTTTAGATATCAGGGCTGTTTGTTACTGCAGCATAACCTGGCCTATCCTAACTGAATATAAATATACTCTTCTGCAACTTGCTTTCTCTTGACATCATTTCTGTAACATGTATCCATAATGATACATGAAAATTGAGTTTATTTATTTCTACTTCTATATAATATTTTATCATATAACTAGGTCACACTTTTTTAAAAATCATTTTTCTGATGAGGTCTATTTAAGTCATTTACAATTTTTTGCTTAGTTTTCTTTTTTTTTTAAAGAGAGAGAATTTTTTAATATTTATTTTTTAGTTTTCGGCGGACACAACATCTTTGTTTGTATATGGTGCTGAGGATCGAACTCGGGCCGCACGCATACCAGGCAAGCGCACTACCGCTTGATCCACATTCCCAGCCCTGTTCTTAGTTTTCTATAGCTCTGTAGCCAAGTTCTTTTGTAAAAGGCAGATAGTAAATGTTGTTGGTTTTAACAAGCTGTACAATCCCTGGCACAACTACTTAAATCTGCTATTGTAGCATAAAAGCCACCATAGACAGTAAATGAACAAATGTGCATGACTGTTCTGATAAAATTTTATTTACAAAGACAAGTGGTGGGCCAGATTTGCCCAGAGGTGATTGTTTGCTGAGCCTCACTTTAGAGGAAGAGCCTTTATTTCATGAAAGTATTTACAATAGGTTATTGTACTTAGTAAATATCGATTTTCTGTTGTGTCTTTAAAATTATTTTTATAAACTACCACCCTTCAGTTTATTTGATCTATTTCTCTTACCAGATTAAGCTTCTTCAAATATAATTTGTTTGTTTTGTTTTTGGTGCTGGGGATCGAACCCAAGGCCTTGTGCATGCAAGGCTAGCACTCTACCAACGGAGCTAGCCAGCCCCAAGCTTCTTCAAATATAATTTGCATCACATCATTCTTCTACCTCAAAACATTGGTGGCTCTTTATAGTCTGTAGAACTATTCCTAACCTTCATTTGGTCTTTAAGACCCTCCATGATCTGGCCACGCACTTTGTATCCTCTGCTTCTCTCCAACATGTAATAGAGCACAGCCATGGCCCATGTCTGCTCTCTTCTTCCAGCCCTCCTGAGGACTTCAAGATTTTATACTGAAGAATGTCCTTAAGTATCAGCCTGTGATTCTACACCACCAGGAGACCAGTCAGCATTTCGGGAGTCTCTCCATGGTTGGGGACTCAGTCAGCATTTCAGGAGTTCCTACAGGGTTGGGGGCTCAGTCAGGGTTCCCGGAGCACATATGTGGCAGAGAGCTCAATCAGCCTCCCATAATTCCACACAGAAGGGGTTTCTGCTAACATTCCAAGTCCACACAGATGAGGAAGCTCTGCAGATGTTCCATCATGATTAGGAAAGCGGTTCTGTGGACGTTCCATGATTTCCTACCCAGGGAGGCGGTCTGCAAACAGAACAAAACTCAAGGCACAAGAAGGGGCTCTGCAAACATCCCATGATTAACTGTTCTTCAAAATTCTATATACAAGAAGAAGTTGTTCTATGACCCCAAAATTCTATCCTCAGGAAGTACTCAGGAGTGTTTCGTGATTTCATAACGAGGAGGCTTTATTGTATTTCATACTTCTACAGACAGAGACCGGCTGTGGAGACCTTTTGTCAAAGCAGATTCCACACTGGCGATCCTAAGACAGGAGAGAACTCCTCACAATGAACAACTCTGCCAAGAGGAAGGTGTTCATTTGCTCGACTCTTTTAGATCTGGGATCCCATGGTATGAACCTGGGGGACTCTGTGTGCATTCAGGATGTGAGAGATAGGAGGCCATTCTCTAAATATGCCCCTCACCAGAGGAGGAGGCTAGCCAACAGGCCACGGCTGTACTCACAATCTGAAAGTCTGCAAATATCCTGTGGTTTTATCCGTACGTAGAAGGGGGTTCAGACCCCATTCCAAGATCTTACACAGATGAAGGGGTCCAGCAAGATTCCTTGATTCTGCCAAGGGGAGAAAGAATCTCTGCAATATCCACTTACTCTGTATAAAGGGTTTTGGAAGCAGCCCATGATTTTAAACCCAGGAAGGTGCTTGGGGAATCCTTGGCGTTTCTGTGGCTATCAGGATCTTGGTCAGTCTGGTCTGATGAACGTTGGTGGCTGGACCATTTCACCATCAGACTCCATAAGTCAGAGCCTGACTGTGTGAACATTTCAAGGACACATAAAGATATGGGAGACCTGGAGACCAAGACTGACTCAAAAAAAAAAAAAAACCAAACACTATAAAATTGAAACTAACCAATGTTTAATTAAAATGTCTACAAAATGTAGTATCAATCAACTGCCTCTGGATTCAGATGATTGTATCTAATTGCACCTATTGACAACGTGAAGAGGCAATTTTCTTAGGCTTAATAGGATGTGGTAGGGACTTAAAAGTAATGCGAGGGGCCCAGGAAGATCCTGAAATGTCAGTAGAGGTGGAAGCTGCGGGCAAGTTTCCATGGGAAGTTCCCATTTTGAAGCCACCCATGGCCCCTTCTCCAACCCAGTCCCTGAGAGCTGACAACCCAAAGCCAAGCCCAGTTCATTCACCACCGAGTGACTCTCAGGAGATGGACCGAGCTCCAGATAGCACCCAGCTTCGAGGAAAGGCCATCCCTGTGGCCACAGTGGAAGCCGATTGGCCAAGGACAGTATGCTGTGGCAGGTGTCTGAAGGAATCAGATATTGTCACGGTCTCAGGAAGGAGCAACAGCTGTTTCAGCTTCTCTTTCCCTTTCCCCACAAGTGTCCCACGAGTCCCAGGGGAGGGCTCTGAGCCAGCCAGAGCATTGAAATGGGGCCAGAGCGGGGAATTATGGCCCAACTAAGCCCCAGGGTCACAAGCGGGAATGAAGGCTGTTGATCAAAGGCAGGGAAAGAGAATCGAGTCCAGGGTCTTAACATCCCAGAACCCAGCCACCATCCATCAAACCCACATGACAGCGAATACAATTCTGGCCTTAGCTCGAGGTCTGTAGAGAAGAAAGCTTTTCATCTAACCATCTGAGGCTCCTCACTGGATGCTTTAAACTAGACCAGTCAAGATGAACTAACAAGAAGCAGGAACACAAGTTCATTAACGTGGGCATCCATCACGTGTACGCAGGAGCTCCCAGTGCTGTTGACCTCAGGGGTGAGTGGAACTTGGGCTTCAGTGACAACATGTGCTAAACATAGAACAAAGGGCTTGGGGGCTACTGGGGGGGGTGAGGGGAGGCAATTTACAGGAAAGTGACTAAATTTCCTCTATCGATGTAAATTTCCTCTACAAAAGGAAAACGTGGTTACTATTTTTAAGCTTTTCTGATGGTTCTCAGTGACCTTTAACTCAGAATATCCATATGCCAAAGAAGTACATTTCAAGTGGCGTATTCTGGTACCCCCCAGGCCCGAGGATGGAAAGAGGCGATCACTGTTGCTTCTCAAGTTTTTAAACCATGCGCCCTTTTATGGAATATAAGAGCATCTTACAGATTCCTCTGGCATCATTAATGCGATTTTATTGTCTAGCCAGGGTTATGCTAAATGGCCCAGGAGGGTCTTGAACTTACCTCCTGCCTGGGCCTCCCAAGTAGCTGGGATTATAGGCACACACACCACCAAGCCCACCACATTATACTTTTAAAAATTTTGTCTTCAAAAGCTCTGAGATGATTTAAGGAAGGCAAATCCAGAATATCTTTAAATTAACTGAGACAGAAAGAAATGTGTTTGTTTTTGTTTGTTCGTGGTGCTGGAGCTAAGCAAGTGCTATACCCCTGAGCTGTACCCCACTCCAAGAAAGGAATTTCTTAAACCAGGCACAAAGAACATAAACTATGAGGGGAAGAATAGTACACTTGCCTACATCAGAGTTCAATATTCCAGCCAGGTGAGGTGGCACAAGTCTGTAACAGCTACTCAGGAGGCTGAGGCAGGAGAATCGCAAGTTCAAGGCTAGCCTGGGTAATTTAGGGAGACTCTGTCCCAAAATAAAAAAATATAAAAAGAGCTGGGATGTAGTTCAGTGGTAAAGCACTCATAGATTCAATCTCCAGTTCCTACCCCTTCCAGAGAGAGAGAGAGAGAGAGAGAGAGAGAGAGAGAGAGAGAGAGAGAGAGATGAAGAGAAAGCATCGGTCCAATCACAAATAATAAAGGATTTCAAAAGGCATTTTGTTGAGACTAGGAAACCCAAAGGGCTCATCATCGTATAAAAAGTTGCTACCACTCAGAAGTATTCAGAGAAATGTGCTTAAAAACATAATGAGATACCAGCTCACATCTAGAGATTGACAGAAACTCTGCTTCTAGAAATGTGCTCCAAAGAAACTCTGGCCAAGTGAGCAGAGAAGAGCCATAGAGGGCTGCCCCCCCTCCCCACCCCACCCCACCCCCACCCCCACCCCCCCTTCCCCGCACAGGGTTGAGCTTGGCAGTAAAAACTGCAGGCAGCTGAAATCCCATCCCTGGGGAATGGTGAATGAAATATGGGTTGGTCACTTGGTGGCACACCACGCAGCAGTTACAATGAATGAATTAGAACTTCCTGTGTGTCGGTAATTGATATTTATAATGTTATGAGAAAAGAGGGGGCTCAAAACGAGACATGAGATGCACAGCAGGGTGACATTGGCTGGCCTGGCACACACCAACAATGGAACCATCAATATTAGAGAAAAAAATGAAAGAAGGCCCAGCCCTAGCCTTTCCTGGCTTGCCTGCCTGCACCTCTTCCACACCTTGTTCACACAGCGATGCTGTGCACAAAGGAAAGCAGGGCCCGGGTTGGGAGGCAGTTCAGGGGTAGAGCTCATGCTTACCATGCCAGGGCTGCCGCAACCCCAGCAGGACACCAGAAACTAAAGTAAAAAGTATCAAAAAATTAGAACCTTCCTGCCCTGCTGGGGGGAAATGTAACAACATCATGGAGCTACTTTGGAAAATAAACTAGTGCTTGTCAAACAGTTAAAATCAGCTACCCTGACTGCCATTCTGCTCCTAGGTGTAGACCCAAGAGAAATGGAAACTCACGTCCACAGAAAAACCATACATGAGAGTTGAGAGTAGCATTGGATATCACAGCCAAAAAGTGGAAGCAAGTCAAATATCTATTGACTTCAGGCACCGTGGCCGAGGCCTGTGATCCCAGCGACTCAGGAGGCTGAGGCAGGAGGATTGAAAGTTCAAAGCCAGCCTCAGCAAAATGCAAGGTGCTAAGCAACTCAGTGAGACCCTGTCTCTAAATAAAATACAAAATAGGGCTGGGGGTGTGGCTCAGTGGTCCAGTGCCCCTGAGTTCAACCCCTAGTACCAAAAAACAAAACAAAAACATAAAACATAAAACCAAATATCCATTGACTGATGAACAGATAAATGTGTTATGTCAGTGTAAAGGAATAATATTCAGCCAAAAAGAAAAAGAAAGAAAGAAAAAAAGAAGAAGAAAAAGAAAGAAAGAAAGAAAAGAAAGAAAGAAAGAAAGAAAGAAAGAAAGAAAGAAAGAACTGACACATGCTACTATGGGAATGATCTTGGAAGCTTTATGCTGGGTGAAAGAAGACACAGATTGTGTGAGTCCATTTAAGGCAATGTACAGAATCTGCAAATCTATAGATAGTAGTCGTCTAGGGATGGGGGATGCAGGGAGGTGGGGGGGGCTGCTAACGGGTGTGTGGTTTCTTGGGGGGTGATGCAAATGTTCTAAACTTGATTGTTCTAAACTTGATGGTGGTTGCACAACTCTGTGAATTCACTAAAAAGCATTGAATCCTATGTTTATTTATTTTTTAATTGTACATTTTAAATGGATTCATTGTATGCTATGGGTAATGTTTCTCAATAACATTTATATATATATATATATATATATATATATATATATATATATATATATGTGTGTGTGTGTGTGTGTGTGTGTATAGATAGAGAAAAAGAGAGAGAGATTGTGTGTGTTAAATCCAGTTTAAATAAATCAACTTCCACACTTATGTTTTAGTTGTTGATGGATCTTTATTTTATTTGCTTATTTATGTGTGGTGCTATGAACCGAACCCAGTGCCTCACACGTATAAGGCAAGTGCGCTATTGCTGAGCTTCAACTCCTGCCCCATCCCACACTTATTTTTTATTGAACTGACTCCCATCTCTACAAGTCTCTCATGACACACACACACACACACACACACACACACACACACACACACAGCTAACCACTATTGTTCATTTCTCTTTTTTTAATTTCTTTTTAGTTGTTGGTGGACACAATATCTTTATTTCATTTTTTTAATGTGGTGCTAAGTTTCGAACCCAATGCTCACATGTGCTAAGTGAGCACTCTACCACTGAGCCACAGCCCCACCCCACTATTGTTCATTTCTTGTGGATTTTTCCAGAGTTTTCATGCATATAAAAGTAAATATAAGAGCTGGGGCTGGGGCTCAGCAGTAGAGCTCTCACCTAGCACGTGTGAGGCCCTGGGCTCCATCCTCAGCACCACATAAAAATAAATAAATAAAATAAAGGTATTGTGTCCAACTACAACTAAAAAATGAATATTTTTTTAAAAAGTAAATATAAATATAGATTCTCCTCTCTCACCCTGGTACACAAGAAGCATCATCTTGCTTTGCCCTTCCTATAATGTGCCAGTGCATTTACACTTTCCTGATTCCTCTTATAGCCATGTAGCATTCAATTTTATGGATAAACTGTAATTTGTTTAACTAGTCTTGGGATAGACATTTGGGTTGTTCCTAACTCTGTTCTGGTGCTGGGGATAGAACTGGTGGCCTAGTGCTCTACAGCAGAGCTATACCCCCAGCCTCTACTCCACCCCCAGCTTCTAACCTACCCCCAGCCTCTAACCCACCCCAAGCCTCTACCCCACCTCTTTTTACCTTAACAATGTTACAAAGCATAGCTGTTCTATGCTTTGTAGCATATCCTGCAGGATAAATGACCAGAAATGGACTTTCTGAATCAACAGGTGCATCTCCGTAGTGGTGATTGACACTGCCAGATGGTGCCACACTGGCCCTACCATGCACGTCCCCAGCAGCAAAGTGCGTGGTGCCTGATTTCACCAGCCTCGCTGAGGGAGGCAGCGTCTCTGTAGTTTAGTTTGCATTTCGTTTTCTGTGAGCATTCTTTCGACATGTTCAGGAGCCATGTGTATTTTTCTGGTCATTCTCTCTGTCGCTTCCCCACTGGATGCACACTTTTCTTTCTATTTCTGAAAAGAAGATGCTTTCTACTAGGAGAACTCAGCCTTTTGTAGTGAGCGGATGGTGCTTCTCCGTCCCTGTACTTGGGTTTCTTGGCCTGCTTAGCTCCTCTTTCCTGTTCCCTGTGTGGCTCAAGCGGTAGCGAGCTCACCTGGCATGCGTGCGGCCCGGGTTCAATCCTCAGCACCACATACAAACAACGATGTTGTGTCCACCGAGAACTAAGAAATAAATATTTAAAAAAAAAGAATTCCCTTCCTCAGGACTAGCACAGTCCTCTCCTGTGGAGTGTGACTGAGGCTGCTGGGATGGGTGAGTGGACCAGCTGCCAGGGTGAAGGTGTGGAGGGACTGCAGGGGCCTCCCATCTGAGCAGGGCTGAGAGCTGGAGCCACCAGGAAGCCACCTGGATACCTGTCGGAAATAATAATAAGTAATAACGACCCACTAAGTTGCTGAGGCTGGCTAAAAACTTGCCTCTTGCCTCAGCCTCCCAAGTAGCTTGGATCACAGGTGTGCACCACCCCACACACTTTAAATGCATGCCCTCAGTCCCCATGGTGATAGGAGATAGGTATCTACTATCTTCCTTTGCAGGATATTGATTGAGCAGATTAGCAATAATGGATCTCTTCCTTCATTTACTCATGCAGTCATTCCCTCACACGGTGAACAGTGAATGATGACTGAATGCCAGTGGTGCTAAGCGCCAGGTGCATTATATATTGAAACAAAAATAGGCCTGCCTTCATGAAGGTTGCAGTCAAGTGTTAGAGATCCTGACGGACAAGTGGTCATTAATTAGGCAAAGAGAGGAAGGGAAAAGCATTCCCGGTAGAGGGAACATCATATGCGAAGGCCCAGTGAGAGGAGGGGGCGTGGGAGTGGGAGCAACAGGAGCAGACTGATTGATGGATTGCCAGGAGGCAGAGAGCCCAACAGTTCAGACCTACCAAGTCTCCGACTGTGTTGGTCAGCTTTCTGTCACTGCAACAAATAACTGGGATGACTGGCTTATAAAGGGAAAAGGTTTGTTTTGGTCACAGTTTTGGAGATTCAGTTCATGATCAGTGGGCTCAGCTGTTGAGGCGGCGCATCATGATGGAGGCCGATGCTGGAGCAGAACCCTCACCTCAGGGCTAGGAAGTGAAAAACAGGAGAAGAGGGCAGAGCTGGGCCCGCAGTCCCCTTCAAGGGCATGCCCAGGGACCAGAGGCCTCCCGCGAGGCTCGAGCTCACAAAGTTTCAGTCACCCACACCTTCACCACGCCAGGGACCAGGACTTTAACACCTAGGCCTTGGGGAGACGTTCCAGTCTGAAGGACAGCGCTGACACTTCCAGCCATCCTGCAAGACAGCTGCTGCAGAGGAGCAAACCCAAACACAGAGGGGTAAATAACCTCCCCAAAGACACACAGCACTACCATCAGTGACGTGACAATGGAGCTGGGGTAGGACCCAGACCTCTCTGGAGTCCTAAGCAGCTCTCATCCTTAAGTGAAAGTGAGAAACTAATGTGACTCCTTTTTTGAAAATAAATAACAGCAGCTTGTACCCAAGGCCTGTCCTGAGGAAGGGGGGGCATGATCCTTGTCCTTGGAAAAATCCATAGGGCTTTTCTAGGCAGATAGCCACCCTGCTGAGTTGTTTGCAGGAGAGATCTGCAGTGCCAGATGTCCCTGACTCAGGTTAGGTGAGGACCCATAGCAACCTCTTAGCAATCACCAAACAGCATGAGACAGGGAAATACCTGGGATGCCAGATGACCCCCCAGTAGTTTATGGTGGTTGATAACATGTTGGGAAACCATGTAGTTTAGCACGTACTCCCCTCGTGGCCTAAACCCACCAGTTCAAAGGAAACCCCTTCTTGTACTAACCAATCACCCCACCCAACTTGTTCCCGCCAGTGAATGTGCTAATCAATGTTAAGAGTTGTTTGATTTTCCCGCAGTTTGGAATGATTTGCTGTATGTTGTTGTTATGCATAGAGTATCCCCCCAAAACCTATAAAATCTCACTGAACAAAGGACTGGGACTCACTCCCTAGGACTGCTGTGTCGGGAACGGTTGTGAGTCCAGGCTCAAGCTTGGAATAAAGACTCTTGTGTGACTGCATCGGATTCAGCTCCTGGAGGTCTAATGGGGTCCCACGAATCTGGTATTACAAAAGAAAGCAGATGTGGGGCAGATGTGTCGTCTGGGGACCACCCAGGACTATTACTTTTTTCTTTTTTTGTACTGGGGATTGAACTTCTGGACATTTACCCTCTGAGCCACATCCCAGCCCTATTTTGTATTTTATTTAGAGACAGGATCTCACTGAGTTGCTTAGCACTTCACTGTTGCTGAGGTTAGCTTTGAACTTGTGATCCTCCTGCCTCAGGCTCCCAAGCGGCTGGGATTACAGGTGTGCGCCACTATGCACGGCCCCCATTCAGGACTTGCAGCTTTAACCACATAGGAGTTTCCATAGTGGAGGGAATGAAGAGTGCACAGTTTTCTTGGCCAAGGGAATCTTAGTGATGCTCAGTCAAAAGAGATGCCATGGGGGATGGGATCGTGGCTCAGTGGTAGAGCGCTTGCCTTGCATGTGTGAGGCCCTGGGTTCGATCCTCAGTAACACACACAAATAAATACAATAAAGGTCTATCAACAACTAAAAAATATTGAGAGAGAGAGAGAGAGAGAGAGAGAGAGAGAGAGAGAGAGAGAGAGAGAGCTGCCACGGTGAGACACAGAGGAATCACCCAGCAGAGGCAGAGGACAGGACTGACCCTGGGGGCCTCCTTCCAGCCAGGCCAGCTTCAGGTCAGATGGCTCTGCTGCTTCTTTATTCAAGCAGAATAAAAATTCCTAGAAAAAGTAAGTCTCCCAACTGTCCCTCCGTCCCCCATCCTCCTGCCATCTCTCTGCCCCAGAGGCCAGGCTGTTGACTAGTCTCAGGCGTATTTAGATAGATAGACAGATAGACAGATGTGTAGAGCTGGACACGATGGCACACACCTTGTAAACCCAACTACTCAGGAGGCTGAGGCAACTTCGAGGCCAGCCTGAGCAACACAGGGAGAACCCATTTCAAAATAAAAATTTTAAAAAGGGTTGGGGAAGACCCAGAGACAAACCCACATAATTACATTTATATTAGATAAAGGCGCCAAAAACATGCATTGGAGAAAAGATAGCATCTTCAATAAATGGTGCTGGGAAAACTGGAAATCCATATGCAACAAAATGAGATTAAATCCCTATCTCTCACCATGCACAAAACTCAAAGTGGATCAAGGACCTAGGAATTAAACCAGAGACTTAAAAGTAGGCCCAATCATCAACATAAGACTCATATAGCACAAAAATTACAATCAAGACTCAATAAATGGGATGAATTCAAACTAAAATGCTTTCTTCTCTGCAAAAGAAACAATCAGTGAGGTGAATAGGGAGCCTACAGAATGGGAGCAAATTTTCACCACACACACATCAGATAGAGCACTAACCTCTAGGATATATAAAGAACTCAAAAATCTTACCACCAAAAAAACAAATAACCCAATCAATGGGCCAAGGAATTGAACAGATACTTCTCAGAAGGTGATATACAATCAGTCAACAAATACATGAAAAAGTGTTCAACATCTCTAGCAATTAGAGAAATGCAAATCAAAACTACTTTAAGATTTTATCTCATTCCAGTCAGAATGGCAGCTATTAAGAACACAAACAACAATAAGTGTTGGTGAGGATGTGAGAAAAGGCACACTCACACATTGCTGGTGGGACTGCAAATTGGTGCAGCCAATATGGAAAGCAGTGTGGAGAATCCTTGGAAAACTGGGAATGGAACCATCATGTGACTCAGCTATCCCACTCCTAGGTCTATACCCAAAGGACTTAAAAACAGCATGCTACAAGGACACAGCCACATCCATGTTTATAGCAGCACAATTCACAATAGCTACACTGTGGAACCAACCTAGATGCTCTTTTGAGGTGAATGGATAAAGAAAATGTGGTAAGTATTCACAATGGAATATTACTCTGCATTAAAAGAGATTAAAATCATGGCATTTTCAAGTAAATGCATGGAGTTGAATATAATGCTGCATTAAGTAAGCCAATCCCCCCAAAAAAAACAGATGCTGAATGTTTACTCTGATATAAGCAGGCTGATTCATAATGGGGTTGGAATGGGGAGCATGGGTAGATTAGATGAACTCTAGATAGGGCAAAGGGGAGAGAGGGAAAAGAAGGGATTATGGGGGTGGAAAGACAGTGGAATGAGGTGGACATCAATACTCTAAGTACATGCATGAAGACACGAATGGTGTGACTCTACATTGTGTACAACCAGAAATATGAAAAATTGTGTTATATGAGTGTAATATGAATTGTAATGCATCTTGCTATCATATGTAACAAATTAGAATAAAATTTTCAAAAAGGGTTGGGGATGTATCTCCATGGTAAAGCACCCCTGGGTTCAATCCCCAGTACTGTTAAAAAAAAAAGAGAGGCATCTACATGTATATGTGTGTGTAACATGCACGCGCGTGCACACACACACACACACACACATATGCATATACTGCATTTGTTGGGAAGCTTTTGGCTACAAGTACAAAAACAACCTACAAATGTGTGATGGACTTCTCAGCAAGAGAGGAGATAATAGATGCCTGGATTGCCTGTCCAGAAGCTGTCTAATAGGAACCTCAATTTTTTTATTTGAACTTTTGCTTTCTGATTCCCCCAAACTGATTTTTTTTTTATTTTCTAAACAACTGGTTGCTTAAGCCAAAAAAAAAAAAAAAGAAAGAAAGAAAGAAAAACCACATTCAAATCACTTTGGATTTCTCTCTTTCGCTCACTTTTCACATCCGATCACTCAGCCGGCCCAGCTTTCCTGCAAATGTGGAAGTAGATCAACCCTAAAGAAACGAAGCTTACAAGCTTACGCCAGGACTTCAACTGGTGAGAGCTGCCAAAGCCCTAGCCAAGTGTCCTCAGGGTCATAGGCTCCCCCAGCCCCCCATAGAGGTAAGGTCCTGCAGCTGCAAGCAGACCACTGTCCCCGACTGCCCCGCACTCCCAGGACAGGTGTCAGGTGGCACTGGGGGGCCATGGGCAGTGTCACCTAAGGGGAAGCTGAAGTGGGGAATCCATCTCATTCAGTTCCGTGGGAGGGGATCATGTCTCTCACTATCTCTTCGGTATTGTTCATTGTCCTGGTGTAGAGGTGACTTGCAGAACACTCCTGCTGCACATGGTGCTCACTCACCCAGTGTCAGGATTCACAAGTCTCACTGCTACGATGGCCAGAGCAAAGGAAGGACAGAATCTGGTTCTCTGGATTTACATGCCCCTGAGTGCATCCATGGGGACTCCTTGACAGCCAAGTACTTATGTGGAAATTATGCACATATAGGTCACGTGTGGCTCTGTGCCTGCTGCCCAGAGCATCCCAACAGCACTCACAGACCCCAAAAGTGTTCGGGAAGGAGATGTACAGCTGGGCGTGCCTCTGAGGACGGGGACATCAGTCCCCGAGAGGGACCAACTTATTTTTCCTACATATTTTTATTGTCCTTGAATTTTGTTTATCTTGGGCCAGTTTTCACCATTTCAAAACTAGGTAATAAAACTTCAAAAGACAGTGGAACGATTGGGTTTTACATTTCTTTTAAGTGTGTGAAAGAAATCCATTCAATCTGGCAAGACTGGCTCTTGCTGAAATAGCCTCAGAAACCTGGGAAAGTAAGAAGGCAGTGTCCTTGGCAGGTTCACTCACCAAGGGGTGGAGACAATGACGTGGCACTTGCATCTCAGAATCAAGGGACATTCAGAATTCTTTCTGCCTGCTCCTTACCCCCCATCCCATAGACTCCCCCAGCCCAGCCTGACATTTCAAAGGATTTCCAGGACGGGACCTGGCGCCACTGCACCTCCCCAAGGGTCTGAATGCCTACTTTCAATGCGACAGGCGGGACTCCTCTTCAAAGGCTGTAGAGAAAATGTGACCAGCAGCTAAGGGACCTCAAAGACAGTGTTGTCAGTTGTTTTACAAGTCAGGAGGCACAGGTCCTGGGAGGAGGAAGGGCTTTGTCAAGGTCACACAGAGTTCATTGGTGGCAGGATAGGAGTCACCAAGCCTTTTCCTGCTCAAAGGGCCTCCCTGGTCCTCAGAATGGGGGCACCAGGCAATCCCCTAAGAAAAAGGACCTAGACACCCATGGAGTCAGCCCACCCAAGTTCAAGTTCTCAGTCATCCATCTCCTAGTTTGGTGGCTTTGGGCAAATTGCATCATGACAAAAGAAAAACAAGATTCATGTCAGGACTGTTTCCTTGTCAGGAGCCTGTTTCCTTGTCTACAAAATAAAGATCTCGTAGGGCTGGCCTAAGGGTTGTCATGAGGATTGGTATCACAAGTCCATAATCTTTGGGCAGAAGTCATTGTTTCCAAATTTAGACATGTTTAGATTTCAGGGGGGGGGTGAGGTTTATGAGCCACGTATCCTACCATGTTCCATCACCATTTCTGTGACTCATGATTATTCAAACTAGGGCTCCACGAGAGTCCAAGTAGCCTCAGAGCAGCCCGGGATTTGTCCTAGAATGAGTCGTAGCATCAGACTTGGTGGAAGCTGTTGGTTTTCATAGTCTTTTTTGGGCTTCAGAATTGAGGGATTGTAATAAAAAATGACAGCCGATCTTCACTGTGCGGTTCCCTGGAGCTGGGCACCTCGTGGGTGAACTTGCTGAATCCACAGAACAAACCCACGTAGTGGATCCTAGTGCAGCCCCCGCGAGGCAGGAGAACCCGCGAGCAGGGCCAAGGGATGCACCTGGGCAGCATGGGGTTAAGTGAGATCATGATGTGAACTGCCGGTGACAGCACCCAGCCCATGAGGACAGCGCCACAAACCCTGGCTGTCATTCCCCTCATTCAGCATCCCTTTATGTTAAAAACATTAGAAAAACTAAGGATAACAGGAACTTACCTTGACATTGTAAAAGCTATCTATGCTAAGCCTCAGGCTAGCATTATTCTGAATGGAGAAAAGTTGAAGGCATTCCCTCTAAAATCTGGAACAAGACAGGGATGCCTTCTATGGCCACTTCTATTTAATTTAGTCCTTGAAATATTAGCCAGAGCAATTAGACAGACAAAAGAAATTAAAGGCATAAAAATAGGAAAAGAAGAACTTAAATTATCACTATTTGCGGGCGACATGATTCTATACCTAGAAGACCCAAAAGGGTCTACAAAGAAACTACTAGAACTAATAAATGAATTAAGCAAAGTGGCAGGATATAAAATCAACATGCATAAATCAAAGGCATTTCTGTATATCAGCGACAAAAGTTCTGAAACGGAAATGAGGAAAAACACTCCATTCACAATATCCTCAAAAAAATAAAATACTTGGGAATCAACCTAACAAAAGAGGTGAAAGATTTATACAATGAAAACTACAGAACCCTAAAGAGAGAAGTAGAAGAAGATCTTAGAAGATGGAAAAATATACCCTGTACATGGACAGAACTAACATCATCAAAATGGCGATATTACCAAAAGTTCTCTATAGGTTTAATGCAATGCCAATCAAAATCCCAATGGCATTTCTTGTAGAAATAGATAAAGCAATCATGAAATTCATATGGAAAAATAAAAGACCCAGAATAGCAAAAGCAATTCTAAGCAGGAAGTGTGAATCATGCGGTATAGTGATACCAGATTTCAAACTATATTACAGAGCAACAGTGACAAAAACAGCATGGTACTGGTACCAAAACAGGCGGGTGGACCAATGGTATAGAATAGAGGACACAGAGACTAATCCACAAAGTTACAACTATCTTATATTTGATAAAGGGGCTAAAAGCATGCAATGGAGGAAAGATAGCATCTTCAACAAATGGTGTTGGGAAAACTGGAAATCCATATGCAACAAAATGAAACTGAATCCCTTTCTCTTGACATGCACAAAAGTTAACTCAAAATGGATCAAGGAGCTTGATATCAAATCAGAGACTCTGATCTGATAGAAGAAAAAGTTGGCTCCGATCTACATATTGTGGGGTCGGGCTCCAAATTCCTTAATAGGACACCCATAGCACAAGATTTAATAACAAGAATCAACAAATGGGACTTACTTAAACTAAAAAGTTTTTTTCTCAGCAAGAGAAACAATAAGAGAGGTAAATAGGGAGCCTACATCCTGGGAACAAATTTTTACTTCTCACACTTCAGATAGAGCTCTAATATCCAGAGTATACAAAGAACTCAAAAAATTAGACAATAAGATAACAAATAACCCAATCAACAAATGGGCCAAGGACCTGAACAGACACTTCTCAGAGGAGGATATACAATCAATAAACAAGTACATGAAAAAATGCTCACCATCTCTAGCAGTCAGAGAAATGCAAATCAAAACCACCCTAAGACACCATCTCACTCCAGTAAGATTGGCAGCCACTATGAAGTCAAACAATAACAAGTGCTGGCGAGGATGTGGAGAAAAGGGTACACTTGTACATTGCTGGTGGGACTGCAAATTGGTGCGGCCAATTTGGAAAGCAGTATGGAGATTCCTGGGAAAGCTGGAAATGGAACCACCATTTGACCCTGCTATTGCCCTTCTTGGACTATTCCCTGCAGACCTTAAAAGAGCACGCTACAGGGATACTGCTACATCGATGTTCATAGCAGCAGCACAATTCACAATAACTAGACTGTGGAACCAACCCAGATGCCCTTCAATAGATGAATGGATAAAAAAAATGTGGCATTTATACACCATGGAATATTACGCAGCACTAAAAAATGACAAAATCATGGAATTTGCAGGGAAATTGATGGCACTAGAACAGATTATGCTTAGTGAAGCTAGCCAATCCCTAAAAAACAAATACCAAATATCTTCTTCGATATAATGAGAGCAACTATGAACAGAGCAGGGAGGAAGAGCAGGAAGAAAAGATTAACATTAAACAGAGACATGAGATGGGAGGGAAAGGGAGAGAAAAGGGAAATTGCATGGAAATGAAAGGAGACCCTCATTGCTATACAAAATTACATATAAGAGGTTGTGAGGGGAATGGGAAAATAAACAAGGAGAGAAATGAATTACAGTAGATGGGGTAAAGAGAGAAGATGGGAGGGGAGGGGAGGGGGGATAGTAGGGGATAGGAAAGGTAGCAGAATACAACAATTACTAATATGGCATTATGTAAAATTGTGGATGTGTAAACGACGTGATTCTGCAATCTGCATTTGGGGTAAAATTGGGAGTTCATAACCCACTTCAATCTAATGTATGAAATATGATATGTCAAGAGCTTTGTAATGTTGTGAACAACCAATAAAAAAAACAGAAAAAAAACTCTTCTGTGTTTCACATTCAATTGTTTTATTTCATTCATTGATTCATATAATAAATATCGTTTGAGCAAAACCTCATATTTGGACATGACCAGAGAAAGCTGGACTTTAGAGAGGAGGGCTGCAAGAAAGTCATGAGATCCAGGAAGAGCAGCAGTGAACACTCACATGGTGTGTTTGAGTAGGCTGGGGCGGGGGGAATCTCTTGGCTTAAGTGTTAAAACTAACATTAATTGTTTTTCAGATGTGGGAAGGGAAGCCACACCACAGAGGCTTGTGTCATGCAATAGTAAGTAAGTCTTGGGCTCTAAATTCTAAGTACTTTGGCTTTAACAGGCCATGCTAAAACAGGATTCTATAAAACTGCACTTTTCATCCTGATTTTAGCTTGAGAGCCCATGGTCACAGGTCCTCTGCACTTCCACAAGTGACACCCTAACTATTTCACTAAGGTTCAGATCTGTGGGTCCCTGCTGTTACAAGATTTTCCCCTTCAGAATTATAGGGAGGTTCAGAAACTTGGTCCATGCACTGGGACAAAGAAAGTGTCTTGGGCATCTGGGGAAAGTTGCCCTTTGCCGACCTCATGGAAGCATTTTGCATTGTTGCTGAATGTGTGTCCTCCTTCTGGACACCAGGCTGGAGGAGGTAGGGAGGAAAAGGGTATGGGTTCCCTGCCAGTAGCGCTTTGGCTCTTCTGTCTGGGAGAACATTCTCCCTAGACACTATTGCCCAAATCTTACTGGACAGAGTAAGCCAATGACCCTCACTTGTTACAGAGGGGCTGGCCTTACCATTCTGCCTCTAATCCAGGGAGGCAAGGAACAGGCAGGAGTAAGTGGCTTTGGAAAGCCCCATCCTTTTTTTGCTGCAGCAGCTTGCCATTAGGGTTTGGGAAGGCACCATATGAGGCCAATCTATCTATCCCAGAGGTAGACAAATTGAGAATGAGGATCTCAGAAAACAAAAAATTCAACTTAAAATAATGCATTATATTTTGAACACTGAATGCTTGACAGTACATTTCATATCTCATCTCCTGGTACTTGCAAATGCTAGTCAACACTCAGAGGGAAAATTCATGTTTCTCATGTCAAATATCCTTGCAGCTCACATCTCCTCCTGTTGTGAACAGTTAAACTGATCCCTATGAGGACAGTCTGCTCACACTATAATCTTCTGTGACACTAAACCTTAATCTGTCTTAAAATTTTCTATTGTTTTTCACTAAAATATTCTCCTGGAACTTTTTAAGTGCACATTCATTTCCATGGATGAGGATAAATTGCATGATCAGAGGTCCTCCAGCCAATGCTGACGTGCCTGCCCAGCCCAAGTCCAAGGTAATCACTCAGATTACTTGTTGCCATCTATCTAGCTAATTCAATGTCACTATTCTTCCTCTGGTGTAAGAGAATTTACCCTTTCCTAAAATGAGCTTTATCTCATATTAAGATATGAGGGGGGATAGCCCATGTGGGGGAAGTTGGCATCACTGAGGCCCACCCTTCTGCTGCCAGGCTTCCAATAAAGGGGCCATCAGAGCCTTGCATTAGAAGAGAAAGCCCACTTTTAAAAAGTGGCTGCAACCTGCTACTTAATAAATGAAAATCATGATGATTTGACTTTGCAAATGGTGGCCTTCTCTAAATACCCTGTTCTGCCTTCAAGTTTATCCTCCAACCCCACCACTGACCTATTCTTGGCCTAAATCTTACTTGCCATCCAAATGACAGTTTTGTTGTCACATCCTTCTGCAGGCCTTCTCTGTCCCCGTGGCTGGAACCCCCACTCATCCGGAGCATCCTGTAGAGTAGATACAGCTGTACCTCTTTCAAGTACAAATGGAATGTAAGCAGCCTGTGACCAGAGGTCTCTGTAGCCAAGTGCAGAAAAGCAGAAGGGAGAAGGGAAAATCAGTTTTAACAATACATCTTGTCTGACCAAACAGCGTTGGCCCTCCATACTTGTGGTTTCTGCAACTAAGTTAGGATTAAAAAATATTCAGGGAAAAAATGGCATATTTATTGAACATGTGCAGATTTTTTTCTTATTATTATTCCCTAATCAATGCAATATAATATGTAAATATATAACAACATAATATTAATTTATAATGGGTATTATAAATCTAAAGGAAATTTAAAACATACAGGAGGATATGCATAGTTTATGTCCAAATGCTTTTATATAAAAGATAGAAGCATTCCCAGATTTTTAGTTTGGGATGAGTCCTGGAGCCAATCTCCTTCAGATACAGAGGGATGACTATATTCAAAGTAATGTGATTGGATACAATCAGCATGAAAAAATAGCACTGGGAATTTTACATCCTTTGTGTAATTCCAGTGAGTGTTTTATACTCATAGCATATCTCAGTTAACACTATTTAACACTACTCAGTTAACACTACTTCAGGTGCTGGGCAGCTACATATGGTCCATGGCACCTGTACAACATGGCCTACTTGGAGTACATTTGTGCTTCTAACCCACTACCCTCAAGAGTGGGGTTAGACTTATCCTTCACTACTGTACCTCTAACAGCTTCCTAAAGCCGCTGCTCGGCCGCGGGGGCGACGGGGTCGGGTGGCGAGCGAGCGCGCGGGTCTTTTGCGCTGGTGCCGGGCGGCGCTGGCCCCGCCCCTCCGCCCCTGTGCGACCGCCCGCCCCGCCCCCGTCGCTGCGCTGGTTCCGGGCCGCGCGGCCCCGCCCGCTTCATGTGGCCCGGCCCCGCGGCGGCCCTCGGCTGGGATCCGCGAGGAGGCGGTGGCGGCCCGCGAGGCTCGGGAGGCGGCGGCAGAGGCCCAGGCGGCGGCGCAGGGGAGCGGCAGGAGCAGGCCCGGCCCTCGAGCGGCCGCCCGGCTGCAGCATGTGCGCCCGCCGGGGGCTGCTGTGGCTGCCGCGCCCGCTCGCCGCTCGCCGCACTCTTCTTCTTCTCGCTCTCGTCCTCGCTGATGTACTCCGTCTACGTGGCGCCCGGCAAAGGTAGGAGGGGGCCTCCCGGGACCCGACCCCGACCCGGGCCTGGCGCGCCTGAGGCCGCCGCACCTTCCCGCCCGTTGCGCCCGGCCCCGGGGTCCCGCCCCCCGCGCCGCGGACCCCTTCCCCCCCCCCCCCCCCCGCCCTGGCGCGGCTCCCGGCATTCCGCGCACCGACCTGGCGCCGGCGGCAGAGCCCCGCCGCCTGCGCATCCTCCCCCGGCGCCGGAGCCCCCTGCCCGCCCGAGCCGCGCTCCCACGCCGGGTCTCCAGTCCCCCGGTCCCCGGGTCCCGCCGACCCCTGGCCCGCCCGCGCTGCCCACTCCCCCGCAGCGTCGTGCCGCCTCTGGCCCCCGAGTCCGAGCCCGGGGAAGCGGGGTATCCGCGCCCTCCTTTCTTCCACTCGCCGGCTCCCACCCTTGCGGGCGGGGAGGAGGCGGCTCCTCGTGTCAGCCAGCCGGTGCCTGCTTTGGGGACCGAGGGGAAGTTTGAATTGGCCCCAGAGGAGGGACTGTGAGTAGGGTCTCCGGGAACCGCTGCCAGGTGGAAGTGGCGGGAGCGTGGTGAAGACAGGGAAGGGGACTGGTTCTTCTCAGAGGCTCGTCCTCCAAGGAAGACAGCCCCGAGGAGCGCACCTCGCCCGCACGCACTGTGAGAACCCAGCAAGCGGAGGACAGAGGACATCCAGGTCAAACCTGGATCCCAGCCCCTGCCCGGGATGATCTTGGGCAGGTGACCGAGCCTCAGCTTTTCTTCTCTGTAAAATGGGGGTACAAACCCCAACCCATAAAGATTTAAGGGTCGAAGTAGGTAAATGCTTTTTAAAGCTATTATCACTATACCTGGTGCATGAGAGTTTTCAAAATAAGTAAAAACATTGATTATGTGTAAGTTTCAGAAAAGAAGGGAGTAGGTGGAAGATTTAAAGAATATCTTTACCTGTCTTGGCATCACCATGGAACTCAGATAAAACCTCAGTATTGGGCGAAAAATGAGCAGAAGATGCTGTTGGGAGGTGAGGCAAGGACACTAAATTCTGCTAAAAAATTCTGATTATTTGGGTGTCAGAGATGATGGTTTAGCTATAGGGAAAATGCCTTTTAGTATTGTAGTAGTAATGAGTGCCATTGTCTGTTGACTGCCAATACTGAACTAGCAGAACAGAGAAATTTCCAGATAGAGTAGGAGATTCTCTCCTGATTATTTAAAGAAGCATATTTTCCCTTGATGGTTAATATTGATGTTTGGTACTGTGAACTGGATCTGGGAAGCTGGAACAGGCAGCATGAGATTACCCTAACCATTTATTTACCCAGTGTAAATGCATCCCTCTAGGGAGGTAGAATATGTGGCTTGTTGGCAATGAATGATTAGATGGTAAAAAGATAGGGATTCTGGCAGAGCAAGAATAGATGACTAATTAGTGGAATTAATTGAGAAAATAATTCATTAGCATACTGGATATTAGATTTCTTAAAAGTGGATCCAAAGTGATGGGTTTGGACCCAGAGGCAGTGGTAGAGCCATTCTCCCCCTCCATTTGTGAAAGTGACAGGTATTTCTGGTCTGGTTCCATAAGTCAGCTGTATCTAAAGGGGAGACTGTGTCCCATGGAGGAGATAATCACCCTTTTGATTGGAAAGGTTTGGAGCCAAATTCTTCTACAGAGTTGAAAATTAGGATTAAAAATCCAAGGTCAAATATTTTCTCTGATCTGTAGAAGCTAAGCCACAATGGGAGAGGGGGGTGAGGGGGAAACTAGAAGTTCTGTAGATCAGACAGAACCCACGGATGAGCTGCCAATTAGCAGTGCATCCAGTCCCTGCAGGATAGCAAGTCCTGTCAAGGAAACTGGACACGGTAGGCCTGTCCCTTCCTATCCTGTAGGCCCAGGGCTCCCCTCTCCCACCCAGGTTCTGGAGGGGCCCAAGGGACAGAATCTTTATGTCCAGGTGGAGGACCCCGTGGCTGTGCAGATAGTGCAGTCCTTCCACCAGCTGCTGGAGGTAGACCTTGACCTGTGGCAAATGCTGTGCTCAGGGAGGGGCCGTGGCCCTCCACCTTGACTCATCCTGCTTGAGTGCCCCAGTCTAGCATCTGGGACAAGCCCAAAGGGGTTGAAGAGAGGTAGCACCCTGAGCCCTAAGTGCCAAAGGGTAGGTGGCACCCTGAGCCCTAAGTGCCAAAGCCAGAGAAATCCCCAGGAACAAGCAAGGTTGCAGGAAGCCAGGCAGTGCAGCTGGGCACAGAGCCTGGGTAGCCACGGGGCCTGGGATCCAGAGAGGCGGGGCCTGGGCCACATTTGGGGCAGCTGTGTCTGGGTGGGGCTGGGACCCGCATGCAGCTCAGGCCAGTGGCAGGCAGGTGCAGGGTCACCTCGGCTTCTGTCACCACTCTCTTCTTGAAGAGGCGATCCAGCAGCTCCTCTGATGAGCACCTGGGGCCTGGTCAAGGAAAGCAGCTGAGGCTGGAACCCACCAGGAGGTGGCCAGGACAGGGTTCCTGCGGTCTCAAGGGTGGGGTACTGGTGCTCAGGTTGAGGGGAGGTGCCATGGGCCCCTGGAACCCCAGACAGCATCCAGCCCAGATGAGGGGGGCTGCCTAGGGACTGAGGCCACAGGGCAGTGGTAGGGTGAGGGCACCTGGCCTGTCTGCACAAATCCCTCCTCAGGGGAGAGACAAGAACACAGGAGCAGATCCAGCCACAAGGCCCTCCACACTGAGACCCCAGTCAGGGACCTATGGGCAGTGGGCAAAGACCTGGAGTAACCTGTGTAGGATACACCTCGCCTGACATCTGAGAGGTCACCCATGGGAGGAGACCCCTGGCCATCTCCACCGAGGACATCTGGACCCTCAGGAGCAGCTCAACCACTGACCCTGCCTGGTGACCCCCATGGACAACCCTCAGAGAGAAAGAACCCCCTGCCCAATACCATCAGGAGTGTCAGGAACAGGGCTGCTTGTCACACAGCATTGGCCACAGGAAGGTGGGCTGAGGCCGTCACAACCTGCCAGGCCCAGGGAGCATATGCTCCTCCAATCCCCAGCCTGGTGGCCACTGTACCCCTCCTCAAACCCCAAGGGGCCAGGAGAAGAAAGGATACAGTTCCAAAATGAGGATGAGGGTCTTCCGGTTCTCAAACTGGTCCAGCAGCCCAGTGACCAGCGGGTGGCTGACCGTGGCCAGGATATCTCCCTCCTGGTACACCTGGGCCCGAGTTCTGCTCCGCAGGGGGATGAACTTGGCAGCACAGAATACCTTATTTCCTTTGTGCTGTACCCTTTTTACAAAGCCAAACACGCCTCTGGGGAGGAGGGAGGGGGATCAGGATGGTGACGCTGTGCCACAGGTCCTGGGCATCCCCGGGGCCAGAAGGGCTGGAGTGTATCTGCCAATCTCCTCCTTGACCTCGTAGAAGGAGTGCAGCTTCCTTCAATGGCTCTGCTCTTCTGAATCTGGCTCACTGTCTCCTGTGGTCAGCACAGAAGGTAGTTAGGACGGCAAAGGCACTGCCCTGGCCCTCGTCCCCAGTACTGTGGAGCTGGCAAGCTGTTCCCTGGGCCTGGGTCTGTGGCCCATGGGAACCTTGAGCTGGGGTCCCTGTGGGGACTGGGGATGCAATGTGGAGACCAAGCGGCCCTGGGCCTGGGAGGCTCTGCGGCTTACCCCCATGGACCAGCAGTTCCGCCTTGCAGAGCACCTGGCCAGCAGCATTGTGTGTGAGACAGGTGTAGACGCCTGCATCTTGCTGGGCCACATCCTTCAGTAGCAGGCAGTGAGTGGTGCCATCCTTCTGCTGGCTCAGCCGGGCACTGTCCTCCATTTGGACACCATCCTGAAACACCAGCAGGCCAGGACGCCATCAGCCCATCCTAGCATCAGGCCCACCTGCCCTTCCCTGGTACCTGCTGTGTGTCGGCCCCAGGTCCAGCCCCATGCCCAGCCATGATGGGCTTGGGGATTGCACGAGGGGCCACACAGCTAGGATTGTGTGGTGCGGTTTTCGTACACACATGCACACACAGGTGCCTCCGGCCTCTGAGGGTCCCACCCTGCCTCCTTGGGCCAGCTCTTACCTTGTACCATGTCACAGTGGGCTGTGGGTGCCCCTCAATGACAGCCTCAAACTGTGCCGTACCACTCGCCTGGACCTGCACATCCTCAATGGTCACCTGCATGGTTGGGGGCCCTGGGAAGAGGTAGAAAGGGGGACATGAGGAGGGATTCCCAGGCTGCACAGCCCATACATGTGGTCAGTGAGGCTCTGAGTACACTCCAGGGCAACAGGCAACAGGGCCCCCTGGTAACTGGGAAGTTCTTCCTTCCATCCAACCACTGTCTCCCTGCTTTGCCCTCAGCTGGCCCAGCAGTCACGAGAACAGTCAAGCCAAGGCAGGCAAAACATGCTAGGGGGTGATGGCTCTCTCCAGGACTGGGTCCAGCAGACACCGGATCTGTAGTGCCTGCCTCTCCTGGAGGAGAGCTCCAGCCCCCACCCCATTGTGGCACAAGAGAAGGGGTGGGGAACCTGGGCTGAAGCAGGCAGGGATCTAGTGGGCCCCTCTACCCTCCAAGCAACTGCCCCCAGCCCTGGCACTGCAGAGCCACCCTCACAGCACGCCCTGACCCCTGACCCCCATACTTGAACTTGTAGCACTGGTGTCTAATTAATTAGCAAATAGACACCAATTAATTACAGGGTCCCTGTAGCCTTGGTGGGCAGGCTGGCCAGGAAGACCAAGCTTTGACAGGAAGCCTGGAAAGGGCCCCACCCCATCCACTGGGGATGGCGTGTGACACAGCTGGAGTAGGGTGCCCAGGCTGTGGGCCTCAGGGAACTTCGGCCTGATGGAAACAGAGGTGCTGGCAGGGGCTGTGCCCACCAAAGCTTGCCCGACATGATCTCACATCTGGCTGCTCCTGAGGTGTCCTTAAAACACCTTCAGCCTAGGCAACAGGACCCTTGGTTGGCTTCTGTGAGCTGCCCTGGCAGGTTAATCCTGCCCCAGGGAGACCATGGGTCCTGATTTATATCCACTGGGTCCACCCCAGCGAGGAGCCTGGGCTTCTGACTAGCCTCTGAAGCAGGTTGTCTTGCCTGTCCCCAGGCAAACAGGGTCAGAGCTGAGCTGGGCTAGAGGACATACAGCTGGCAGGTGCCCTGGCCACAGAACTGCTGCTGGTGTGTGTGGGGTCGTGGTGGAGGCTCCCCTGCATACAGGCATGCTTGGAGCTGTGGCATGGTGGGCACTGATGGCTGGTCTCCTTCCAGAGCTGAAAGAGCTCTTCACGTGTTTCTGATTCCGGGCTGCATCAGAGGCATGACCTCGGTCTTTCCCTTTCTTGGCCATGTTTTGGGGGCACTGTGTCTGGCCTGATGAAGGCTAGGGTCTCTGCTCTTTCTTGCCTGCTTGGGCTTTGCCACACGTATGCAAGTGCTGCCTGATGTGAGTCATAAAGACCCACATGTGTGTTTTCTTCTGGAAACTTGGTGGTAGCTCTGAAGTTGAGGTCTTTGGTTCCCTTGGAGGGAATTTGTGAGTTTGAGGTAAGGCTCCAAGTTCACTCTTTCTTAACACCATTTGTAAAAGACTATTTTCTTCAATTTTATTGTCTAAGAAATCTTGTAAAGTCCCCCAATTTTACCTGAATGTCACTGAGAACATGGCAAGAAGGGCCAGGGGTCTCGGGTCCTTGGCTAAGGTGCAGCTGCCATTCAGCTCCCACTGGCCCCAGGCCCAGAGCCCCACCTCCCAACCATCCTGCTGGGGTAGCGTCTCAGCATGGGCACTCTGGGGACTCTCGCTTGGCCCACAGTGGTGGAAGTCCAGCTTGTTGCCCCTTCTTGGCCAGAAATTCAAGTCTCTTTCTCTTGGTTTTGAGGCTTGTGTCTCCAACCTCTCATGCCCTGGTGGGATGGAACCAGAAGGTTCTGCCACTGTCCCTGTCTGCTGTTTCTGGAGACTCAGGTCATATGACATTTTGTGCTGGGCCTAAGAGGCTTGCAGTTAGTTATTGGTGTGGAAGAACGAGGCTGGGAACAGCAGGGGTGGGCAGGCCCAGGAGGGCGCATCCCCCTGAAATCCCAAAGTCCTGAGCCTCCTCCACTCACTTTTCCTCCCCAGTGACCAGCACAGACTACGACACTGCCGCAGACGCCATGGAGACCTCATCCTACTTCAGTGCCCAGGGATACCTGTCTAGGTGGGGCCACACAGACAGCGGCCCAGGGCCTCCCGGGAAGTGGTGATCTGGGCTGGGTGGCTTAGATCGACTTTCCCAAGCCTGCAGCTTTCAGTCAGACCCTGGCCGTTTCTGTCCCTCTGCTCCTCCACTCAGCATACAGGGAACCTCAAACCTATCCGCCTCTGACCTTCACCCCGTGGGCCCTCCTGCCTGGACCCTCAGCCTGCTCCACTTTATGGCTACTCCCTTATTTGTCTTTTTTGCCAGCCGGGAGCAAGAGGGAACCGAATCAGATGAGAGGCAGCTGCCCCAGGTGGTGGAGGAGCTGAGGGACCTCCAGGTGGCCCCTGGTACACGCCTGGCCAAATTTCAGCTCAAAGTGAAAGGTGAGGTGCTGGGGAGTGGGCACCATAGCTGGAGGGAGGCCAGGAGCTGTCTCCCATTGGTTACACATGGGAAGGGCCTGACCAGTGGAGGTCAGGAGGTCATGTGTGCCTGCTGCTGGGCAACAAGAGGCTGCCACCCCACCCCCACACCAGAGGCTCCCTGGCCTCTGAGCAACCTCTTTTCTGGGCCTTTGTCTGTCTCCCATCGAAAGAGTATAGTGCCCATTGAGAATGGTCATGTGCTGACCACTCTCCTCCATGGGGTAGGCTACCCAGTCCCCAGATTGTACTGGTTCAAAGATGGCCAGCCCCTGTCTACATCTGCCCACATTCGCATGGCTGACAAGAAGACACTGCACACCCTGGAGATCGTCTCTGTCACCCGGGAGGACGTGGGCCAGTATGCAGCCTATATCAGCAATGCTGTTGGTGCTGCCTACTCATCTGCCCATCTGCTGGTCCGAGGTGTGTGCCCTGAAGGAGTGAGCAGTGCCACATGTACTGCATGCCAGGCCCCATCAGGCCGGGGCCCAGCCCATTGCCCTATGCACAGTGGCACAGATGGCAGAATTGCCCCACAGGAGCGGGTGCCCAGTGGGGCTTGGACGCCCTGAGTGATGAGCAGGCTCTTGGGGGAAGCGGACGAACACTGGGCCCAGCAGACCTGCACAAAGCCCCAGTGGCAGCTCTGACAAGAAAACTCCTGTGTCTTTATTTTCCCAAACGTTCTGAGCACTGAGAGCTGACTCCTAGTTTGACCCATACTGGTCCTGCGGAGAGACTGTTGCTGGGTCCTCCTCCTGCCTCTCAGGGTGCAGCCCCAGCTGCCATCTCCCAGTGCCCATGTGGTTCTAGGCGGGGCCCCAGATTCCCAGTGGGCACAGGGAGGGTGGGGATGTCACACGGATGTACACTGGAGTGTGAGTTCTTTGGCCTCCCGGCCAAAGTTTCAGGCAGGGTAATGGACCTTTGACCATGGGTGGGGCCATGCCCAGGTCCCCCCACTGGGCAGTAGGACAGGACCTTCCCACATGTAGGGAAGCAAGGGAATCTGTGCATGCTGCACATCTGACTCCCTCTGCACTTTTCAGGTCCTGATGAACCAGAAGAGAAGTCAGCATCAGGTGAGATGGCCCTGTGGGCAGACAGAGGCTGGGTGGATTGTGGGTGTGAGGCCAGAGTGGACCAGCCCTGGGCCTGGTAGCGGTGGAGGTGCAGGAAGAGGGCTCTCTGGGGCCACAGGCACAGGTCGCAGAGAACTACCTGGGGTTCCCAGAACAAGGACATCAGGACGTGGGAGCTGAAGGAGGGGTGCCGGGTGTCTCCATGGCTGTCCTTGCTCTCCCAGATGTGTGTGAGCAATTGGTGCCACCCCGCATCCTGGAGAGGTTCACCCCCAAGAAAGTGAAGAGGGGCTCCAGCATCACATTCTCGGTGAAGGTGGAAGGTGGGCATCCTCACTCCCCGGAGAAAGATCACCCCCCCCCAGAGTCCCCATGCCACCCTCCCACAGTCCACCCATGCCACCCTGCATGGCCTCCTGCTCCAGCCCTCATATCACTCTTGCCAAGCACCCTCTTCTGGAGGCCCATAGCCAGTGGGGCTGTGTACCCACTGAGCCCTCTCCTGCCCACAGGATGCCAGGCCCCCACCATACACTGGCTCAAGGAGGAGGCCGAGAGAGGCGTGCTGTGGATTGGCCCAAACACCCCAGGCTACACTATGGCCAGCTCTGCTCAGCAGCACAGCCTGGTCCTGCTAGATGTGGGCCGGCAACACCAGGGCACCTACACGTGCATTGCCACCAAGGCCGCTGGCCAGGCCCTCTGCTCTGCCAGCCTGCATGTCTCAGGCAGTGAGTAGGGAGCCTGGGTGTGGTGAGGGACCAGCTTGGGATGTATGGCCTTCACCCACCTCTGATCCTTCGCCTGCAGAGCCCAAGAGCAGTCTGGGCCCAGTGGTGCAGGCCAGTTTGGCCTGGAACCTCAGCCCTGCCTGCATGGTGCACAGATGGCCTGCAGGCCCTGCCCAGAGCCCTCTGTTCAGCCCCTCTGAGCGATGGTGCTTGGAGGGCAGGCCTGTCCCCCAACCCCATGGGTGACCAAGTGCTGAGAGTGGACAGGGAGGTGGGCGCTTAGGCACAGACCCTTGCCAGGGCTTCTTAGGGACAGTGCAGGCAGGGCCCCCAGGGTGGTCTAGATGTCCTGGGTAGGGGTCCCAGCCCAGGACTCAAGGTATCGGAGTACAGGACTGGTCCTGACAGCTCCCCTGGATCTCTGGACAGTGCCCAAGGAGGAGGAGCAGGAGAAGATGAAGGAGGCTCTCATTTCTACCTTCCTACAGGGGTGAGTGGGTGCCCTGACTGACTTACCCAGTGGGCTAGGGTGGTGTAGCCCTGTGGGTGGCCACCCCCTTCCCTGTGCAGCTTCTCCACACTATCAAATGAAGTTTTTATGGGCCCCTTCTGGTGTGGAGCCACTGATTGTGGTGTCCTGGCCCCTAGGCCCCCCTCTATGGGGAGCAGAGTGGTGGGGTCCAAGCTGGGCTGGCAGGACACCCCTCCTCCCCTCAGGACCACCCAAGCCATCTCAGCACAGATGTCAGAGTCTGCTGGTCTCACCGGCCTTGCTGGGCAGAGGAAAGGTATGCCCGGGTTGGGTGCAGGGGAGGCCGCCCTTTGGACCTGAGCAGCCTGGGCTCTAGGTTCCTGTCCTCTCATGGCCAGCTCCCAGCTCTGGTTGGAGTCAGAGCTATTTCTGACCTCTGTGGTCAGGGGGCCCATGCCCAGTGGGCTATGTTAAGAAGAGCCACAAAGTCACCTCGGCCCCCATAGCCCCAACCCTGCCTCAAGCCTGATGCCAGGCTGGACCCTGCCCAGCCCTGTCCTCAGCTCCCTCACCATCTGCCTGCAGCCCTGCCTGCCACCTGCTGCCCCTTAGCTGTGCTTGCCATTCTCTGGCCACTTGCTGCCTCTTCTGTCCAGACCCGCTCCCTTCATTCTCATCCCTGGTCACAGGCTCTGCATCCTGCTGACCTCACTGGTCTCTTCCTGCTGGCACCACCTCATGGTCTCCCTGCCAGGGCCTGGTCTCCTGCTCACCATCAGCCCCTAGGAGAATTGCAGTGAACTTTTGGGGGAAGCATGACCCCACAGTGTTGTGTTTGTTCCCCCAGGGGAGGCCCTGGTGGCTGAGGAGGCCCATAGCCACCTGTCCCTCACTGAGGTGGCTACAGAGGAATTCCTACAGAAACTCACCTCCCAGATCACTGAGATGGTGTCGGCCAAGATCACACAGGGTGAGGGGGCCAGGATGGGACCTCCCCAACCACAGGGGAGGCTGGGACCCTGTGTCCTCGCATGGGGCCTAGCTAGGACTCTGTGCCTGGGAGCCCTGGAGACTGGCTGGGTGGTAGGCAGTAGGGGGACAGCCTTCCAGGGACATCACAACTCTTGTGTTCGCCCAGCCAAGCTGCAGGTGCCTGGAGGTGACAGTGATGAGGAGTCCAAGACTCTGTCCACCTCCCCCCGGCATGGCCGGTCGCGGCCCTCCTCCAGCGTCCAGGAGTCATCCTCAGAGTCAGAGGATGGGGACTCCCAAGGAGAGGTGGGTGGGCTAGGACCCTTAGGAACAGGGCTTGGGGCCTGACTTGCTGAAGAGACAATGGGGGGCTGCAAGGGCCTGGTGCTACCAAGGAAGGGACATCACCCCCAGAGACACCAAGGGACACCAGAGGTTAGAGCAGAGGGCAGGGTCTCTGCACGTGGGTTCCTGCAGAGCACTACCTCTGATGTCACTCTCACTGCCATCTGTGAAGAGCGCACCTTTGCCTCCAGAGCCCACCACCTCTTGGGTTGCAGGGGGCAGTGGGCAGCAAGGCGCTGTGAGCAACCACAGTCTAGGCGCCCATCCACGTTGGCAGGAGCCAGCCCTCTCACTGCCATCTGTGCAGAGTGACCCTGGGGGCTCCTGCCCTGTGGCCCTGGACTGGGTACCTCTTCAACCCCTGGACTCAGCACCCTCCCCTCTGTGCTCTTGGGGGTTTTAGGGGGTTGGGAGAACCTATCCCTCCTCAGAGGTGGGGGGCAATGGGGGGCCTTGGCAGGCCTCACCCCTCTGGCCCCAAGACTTAGGCCCATTTCTCTTTATCAGATCTTTGATATCTATGTGGCCATGGCCAACTACCTACCCCTGGGGGCCGAGCAGGATGCCATCACACTGCGGGAAGGCCAGTATGTGGAGGTCTTGGACTCAGCCCACCCACTGCACTGGCTTGTGCGCACCAAGCCCACCAAGTCCAGCCCCTCCAGGCAAGGCTGTGTGTCACCAGCCTACCTGGACAAGAGGCTCAAGGTATGGTAGTCCGGAGCTGGGGGAGGGTGCCAAGGCCCTGGGATCCTGGCCCTTCGCCAGAGAAACCTGGAAGTAAGGGACAGGAGCCCGGTGGCCACAGAGGAGGTGGAACAAACTGGTGCCCTGGAACAAACTCCTGTTTCTCAATAGCTGTCTCCTGAGTGGGGGCCCAGTGAGGCCCCCGAATTCCCCGAGGCCGTGTCCGAGGATGAGTACAAGACCAGGCTGAGGTATGTGTTGGGGAGGGTTGAGAGTGGAGCCACAGCTGGCTGCTGGGCCTCAAGGGCCAGCTGGCGTTCTGCCGTGCTTCTTCATGGGGGACCTGTGCTTGCTGAAGCTGTGTGAGCCTCCTTAGGTCACGGTCCTGCCCCTGGTTTCTGCAGCTGTGCCCTCCCAGAGCCTCATTCGGGAGGGCTTCCTGGGGAAGAGGTGGTGCCCTTGCTCCACCACCTACCCACTTTCTGAAACTGGGTGACAGGCTCCTGATCACAGGAACCCCATTTAACTGCAGTGCAAGGGAGCAAGCTCTCCATGTATCCTTAGTCCCCATGTGGAGACTAGGGACAGTGGGAGCAGGGCAGCTGCTGGGCACTCCCTGATGCCACTCTTCCACCAGTTCTGTCATCCAGGAACTGCTGAGCTCAGAGCAGACCTTCGTGGGTGAGCTTCAGTTCCTCCAAAGCCACTACAAACAGCACCAGCAGCCGTGGCCAGCCAGAAGGCAGTCATTTTTCGCAATGTACAGGACATCAGTTGCTTCCACAGCAGGTAGGCAAGGCCACACACATACATGTGAGGTGCACGCACAGTTGTGGGTCAGGCCTCGTGGAGGGTGACACTCAGCAGCTGGGGTAGGAACTCGATTTACCCATGGGCACATCCCACTTGTGTGATGCCCCAGTGACAGACGCTCGCCATATGGGTTGAAGGCTGAAGAATACCTGCTACCCGTGAGCACTCACACAGGCCCATGTGCATGCACATGAATGTACACGGGCACACGGGAAGTCCCATGTGCACACCACATATGCTCACGCACCCAGCCTCAAATGTGCATGGACATGTACTTGATATGTGTGTGCACATAGTGTACATGTGTGCACACATACATATGTGATTCCTGTACAAAAATGTACATACATGCTGGATACACATAGATATGTGCACTCACATGCATGCTGATCTCCATGCACATGTACTCTTGCACACTCACACAAGCATTTGAGTGCATGTGTGTGCCATGCGCACATCCACAGACACATTCAGGCAAACACATGCACACATATTATACACACATGCCACACATGCATGGTCATATCTGCACACTTGTGTATACATGCACAGCCACATGCATACACACATGCACCCACACACGTGCACATGTACATGCATGTACCCACATATACATGCTCACGTACTACACATCTGCACACTCGTGGGCAAGTGTACATACCCATGCACTTCTGTACGTGCCCACATGTCTGCACACCCAGCTTAGTATACTCAGTCTCACAGACCCAGAACCCACTCCTGGGCAAGAACCATAGCCTCTCAAGGACAGGGCCCAGGACTGGGCTGTGAGCTGTGCCTGACCCTGTCCCTGACCCTGTCCCTCTCTGTGGCAGCTTCTTGCAGGACCTGCATCGCTGTGACACAGATGATGATGTGGCCATGTGCTTCATCAAGAACCAGGAAGCCTTTGAGAAGTACCTGGAGTTCCTGGTGGGCCGTGTGCAGGCAGAGTCCGTGGTTGTCAGCACGCCCGTCCAGGAGTTCTACAAGGTGCTCATGCCTGGCTCCATGGCGTTGGCCACGGTACCCCTCCCTGGCTACTCCCAGGCCTAGTGCTGGCCTTGACTCCCACCAGAAAACTCACTGACCTGAAAGTCCCCTGAGGCTTAGCCCTTGTCCTGTGCTCATGGCCTTAGTTCATATTCCCTGATCTCTTTCCCCACAGTCCCCAGGGACCCTTGAGCCCTGTAGCTTTGTGCTCCTGGGCTGGCCACTTCACTGCCCAAGTTCTGTGCATGCGTCCGGCTAGATGGTAACACAGCCATTGTCCAGGTTCAGGGCCAGGTGTGAGAGTGCCCCTGGGATGTCCTCTACTGTCAGGATGCCCTAACTGGAGCTGTGCTTTCTTGCCTGAAACCCGCCCTGTGGTGCCTACAGAAATGCACTGAGGAGATGCTGTCTGCTGGGGACCCCTCGCAGCCACTGCCACCCCCACTACAGCACTACCTGGAGCAGCCGGTGGAGCGGGTGCAGAAGTACCAGGCTCTGCTCAAGGTGGGAAGCCCTGTCTTGCCCCAGCCCTGAATGTCCAGGCCAGGCCTTGGGGCTGAAGCGGTCTGGGTCCTGACCCTTGGTCTGCCTCAGGAGCTGATCCACAACAAGGCGCAGAACCAGCAGAACTGCGCCCTTCTGGAGCAGGCCTACGCAGTCGTGTCAGCGCTGCCCCAGCGTGCTGAGAACAAGCTGCACGTGTCCCTCATGGAGAACTACCCTGGCACCCTGGAGGCCCTGGGGGAGCCCATCCGCCAGGTGGGGGGACTTGCGTCTGCTGCCATGTGGTGGGGTGTGGCTTTTGTGGGTGCTGGGCTCATAGATGACCCTGGGGTCTGCGCCCAGGGATGGAGCCAGGCAACCACAGTCCAACCACATCTACTCACACCCCAGGGCCACTTCATTGTGTGGGAGGGAGCACCAGGAGCCCGAATGCCTTGGAAGGGCCACAATCGCCATGTCTTCCTGTTTCGGAACCACCTGATGATCTGCAAGCCCCGACGAAACTGGCGCACCGACACCTTCAGCTATGTGTTCTGGAATATGATGAAGGTCTGTGGTGCCAGGGGCTGGGGGTGTCATGCAGGCCAGTGGAGGTTTCCCTGTTCCTGGGCTCCAGGGTGGCCACTGGAGCAGAACTTGCCATTGTTCTGGGATGACCTGGGCATAGCCCTACTGGACCCTGTCTGTCTAGGGATGCTTAGCTCTGTCCTCCCACTAATGTTGCACCCCTCAACAGCTAAGCAGCATCGACCTGAACGACCAGGTGGAAGGGGACAACCTTGCCTTCGAGGTGTGGCATGAGCGGGAGTACTCTGTGCGCAAGTACCTGCTGCAGGCGTGCACAGTCATCATCAAGCACTCCTGGGTGAAGGAGATCAGCAGCATCCAGCAGCGCCTGGCCCTGCCTGTGTGGTGTGAGTGTCCCTGGTGCTGTGCTGGTGTGGGGACCTGAACATCACTTAGATGCCCAGCGGGCTGCACCCAGGCCGGGCACGTGGGCATGGGTTGCTTTCTGCACTGGTGGCTTGGTTCTCCCCTTGGTCAGATGTAGCTGAGGGACCAATGGCTTTGGCCTCCCAGGGAGCCCCATAGCAGGTGTTGAGCTGACCCTGGGACAAAAGGGATGTAGTGGGGACATGGCATAGCTCCAGACTTGGAGTATCTGACCAGGTCATGTTTGGGTGTGATGGTCTTGTACCCTGGTCTGTCCCTGCCTCGTGCAGCCACACCTAGCTTAGTCAGTAACCAGGCCCTTGGATGTGAGGCCACTGCTGTTGTTGGGGGCAATTTGCCAGGGTGCACCCAGGGGACATAGGCCTGACATCCCACCCTCAAAGTCCTCAGACCCCTACATGTGTCCTCAGGTCCTCTGGAATTTGAAGAGGAACTGGCTGACTGCACGGCTGAGCTGGGGGAAACTGTAAAGCTGGCTTGCCGCGTGACCGGCACACCCAAGCCTACTGTCAGCTGGTACAAGGGTACCTGCTAGGGCCTACAGACTGACCCTTCACAGGAACCCCTACCAGGGGTGGGCTGCACGGGGGCTGAGGACAGCATGGGGTCTGGTCAGTGGGCTGGGCATGGGGAACAAGAGACAGTCCAGGCCTGTTCAAGGGCAAACATCCTGGGGATGGACAGTGAACAGGTAAGTCAGGTGGTGCCATGGCCACCCTAGGGAATGAGCAGGGTGAGGAGTCAGCACAGGGCCGAGACAGACATGCCTGAGGGCAGCCGAGAGAGCACCAGGACCACAGAGGGGGGCACAGGCAGGCACCTGGGTGCAGGAGAGGCCTGTAAACTTAATGGGCCAGGAAGGGTGCTGATCACACTGCGCCTTCAGGGTCACAGAGCACAGGCCTTACGTGGCTCACGGATGGGAGCTGCCAAGGTCAAGGGAGGTCAGGTGTCTCCCAGGCCCGTCTCACTTGACACTGCCACAGGCTTGGGGTCCCGAGACCATCCTCACTTTCTGCACCTCCATAGGCTTGGGGTCCCGAGACCACTCTCACTTCTGACGTCCAGTTCACTGGTCCCCAAGGTTGCCTTCAGGTTCAGTGATTCACCAGAAGGTCTTGGAGTTCAGAGCTATTATGCTCAGGGTTAGGGTTTACTTCAGCATAAAGACAAGACTGCAGCCCCTGAGAAAAAAGAAGAGCACTTCGGGAGGGTCCAGTGTCACCACTTATGAGCTCCCAGCCTCCCGCTCCCAGTGCAGTGAGGAAGAGCACCTTCTCCTCCCAGTGACACCTGAGAACACAAACAGACCTATGCCAACCAGGAGGCTTAATGAGACTTGACGTCAGCATTTGTCACTGGAACTCTGTCAGACCTGCATGGCTGACCACTCATGTGGCTGACCTCAGGCTCTAGTCCTCCTGAAGTCAAGATTAATGGCCTGAAGTCCACTATGAATCTCACGTTAGCATAGAAGACAGCATGGGTCCAAGAACACCCCCCACCATTACCTGGCCTGGCATCCCTCAGAGAAGTAGTTGTTAGGCCAGATCCAGAGGATGAGGTCAGGTTGGAGAGCGCAAGGAAGGAATGAGCCACAGAACAGCTGGTCATCTCCTGTTGAGCAGTAGGCTGACCCAGGCCTTGTTCCACCCAGCTCCCCATTCCTGACCCAGGTCTTGCTCTCATAGCCAGCCCCCCATCTCTGACCCAGGCCTTGCTCTACCCAGCTCCCCATCCCTGACCCAGGCTTGCTCCCACAGGCAGCCGCCCATCCCAGACCCAGTCCTTGCACCACAGCCAGTCGCCCATACCTAACCAAGGCCTTGCTCCACAGCCAGCTCCCGATCCCTGACCCTGGCCTTGCTCCACCCAGCTCCCCATCTCTGACCCAGGCCTTGATCCACCCAGCTCCCCATCCCTGACACTGGCCTTATTTCCACACCCAGCCCCCGATCCCTGACCCAGGCCTTGCTCCCACAGCAACCTCCACATCCCTGACCTTGAACTTGCTCCACCCAGCTCACCATCCCTTACCCAGGTTTTGCTCCCACAGCCAGCCCCCCAACCCTTACCCAGGCCTTGCTGCACCCAGCTCCCCATCCCTGACACAGGATTGCTCCCAAAGCCAGGCCCACATCTCTGACCTTGGCTTTGCTCCACCCAGCTCCTCATCCCTGACCCAGGCCTTGATCCTACAACCAGCCTCCAATCCCTGACCCAAGCCTTGCTCCCACAGCCAGACCCCATCCCTGACCCAGGCCTTGCTCCACAGCCAGCCCCCCATCCCTGATCCACACCTTGCTCCACAGCCAGCACCTATTCCCTGACCCAGGCCTTGCTCCACCCAGCTCCCCATCTCTGACCCAGGCTTGCTCCCACAGCCAGCTCCCCACCCTGACCCTGGCCTTGCTCTACCTAGCTCCTCATCCCTGACCCAGGTCTTGATTCACCCACCTCCCCATCCCTGACCTTGGCCTTGCTCCTCCTATCTTCTCAACCCTGACCCAGGCCATGTTACCACAGCCAGTCCCCCATCCCTGATCCAGGCCTTGCTCCACCCGGCTCCACATCCATGACACTAGCCTTGCTCCCATAGCCAGTCCCCTAACCCTGACCCAGCCTTTGCTCTACCCAGCTCCCCATCCCTGACTCAGGTCTTGCTCCCATATCCAGCTCCCCATCACTGACCTTGGCCTTGCTCCACCCAACTCCCATCCCTGTCCCAGGTCTTGCTCCCACAGCCAGTCCCCTGCCCTGACCATGGCCTTGTTCCAACACCCAGCTCCCCATCCCTGACCTTGGCCTTACTCCACCCAGCCCCCCATTCCTGACCCTGGCCTTGCTCCACAACCAGCTACCCAATCCTGACCCAGGCCTTGCTCCACCCAGCTCCGCATCTCTGACCCAGGCTTGCTCCCACAGCCAGCTCTAAATCCCTGACCCTGGCCTTGCTCCACCCAGCTCCCAACCCTGATCCAGGTCTTGATCCACACAGCTCCCCATCCCTGACCTTGGCCTTGCTCCACCCAGCTCCTCATCCCTGACCCAGGCCTTCTTCCCACAGCCAGTCCCCAATCACTGACCCAGGCTTTGCTCCACCCAGCTTCCATCCCTGACCCTAGCCTTGCTCCATCCAGCACCCGATCCTTGACCCAGGCCTTGATCCCACAGCCAGTCCCCCATCCCTGACCCATGCCTTGCTCCACCCAGCTCCCCATCCCTGACCCAGGCCTTATTCCCACAGCCAGTCCCCCATCCCTGACCCAGGCCTTGATCCCACAGCCAGCCCCCCATCTCTGACCCAGGCCTTTCTCCACCCAGCTCTCCATCCCTGACCCTGGCCTTGCTACCACAGCCAGTCCCCCATCCCTGAGGCAGGCCTGCCTCCACCCAGTGCCCCAACCGTGACCCAGGCCTTGCTTTCACAGCCAGCTCCCCATCCCTGACCTTGGCCTTGCTCCACCCAGCTCCCCAACCCAGACCCTGGCCTTGCTCCCAAAGCCAGTCCCCCATCCCTGAACCTGGCCTTGCTCCCACAGCCAATACCCCATCCCTGACCCTGGCCTTGTTCCACCCAGCTCCCCATCCCTGACCCTGGCCTTGCTCCACCCAGCTCCCGATCCGTGACCCAGGTCTTGCTCCCAGAGCAAGCCCCCCATCCCTTACCCAGGCCTTGCTCCATCCAGCTCCCCATATCTGACACAGGATTGGTCCCAAAGCCAGCCACCCATCTCTAAACTTGGCCTTGCTCCACCCAGCTCTCCATCCCTGACCCAGGCCTTGATCCCACAGGCAGCCCCCAATCCCTGACCCAAGCAGTGCTCCACCCTGCTCCCCATCCATGACCCAGGCTTGTTCCCACAGCCAGCTCCCCATCCCTGACCATGGCATTGCTCCACCAGCTCCTCATCCCTCACCCAGGTCTTGATCCACCCAGCTCCTCATCCCTGACCCAAGCCTTGCTCTACCCGGCTCTCCATCCCTGACCCTTGCCTTGCTCCCACAGCCAGTACCCTACCCCTAACCTAGGCTTTGCTCTATGCAGCTCGGCATTTCTGACCCAGGTCTTGCTCCCACATCCAGCTCCCCATCCCTGACCATGGCCTTGCTCCACTGAACTCCCATCCCTGTCCCAGGTCTTACTCCCACAGCCAGTCCCCTGACCTGACCATGGCCTAGTTCCCACACCCAGCTCCCCATCCCTGACCTTGGCCTTCCTCTACCCAGCCCGCAATCCCTGACCCTGGCCTTGCTCCACGCAGCTCCCAACCCTGACCCAGGTCTTGATCCACACAGCTCCCCTTCCCTGACGCTGGCCTTGCTCCACCCAGCTCCTCATCCCTGACCCAGGCTTTGTTCCCACAGCCAGTCCCCCATCCCTGACCCAGGCCTTGCTCCCAAAGCCAGTCCCACATCCCTGAAAATGGCCTTGTTCCCACAGCCAGTCCCCAATCCCTGACCCAGGCCTTGCTTCACCCAGCTCCTCATCCCTGACCCAGGCGTTGCTCCACCCAGCTCCCCATATGTGACCCAGGCTTGCTCCCACAGCCTACACTCAATCCCTGACCCTGGCCTTGCTCCACCCAGCTCCCAACCCTGACCCAGGTCTTGATCCACACAGCTCTCCATCCCTGACCTTGGCCTTGCTCCACCCAGCTCCTCATTCCTGACCCAGGCCTTGTTCCCACAGCCAGTCCCCAATCCCTGACCCAGGCTTTGCTCCAAGCAGCACCCATACCTGACCTGGCCTTGCTCCACCCAGCTCCCCATCCCTGACACAGGCCTTGCTCCACCCAGCTCCCCATCCCTGACACAGGCTTGCTCCCAATGCCAGCCCCCCATCTCTGACCTTGGCCTTGCTCAGCCAACTCCCCATCCCTGACCCAGGCCCTGATCCCACAGCCATCCCTGATCCAGGCCTTTCTCCACCCAGCTCTCCATCCCTGAGCCTGGCCTTGCTCCCACAGCCTGTCGCCCATCCCTGAAGCAGGACTAGCTCCACCCAGTTCTCCAACCCTGACCCAGGCCTTGCTCCCACAGCCAGCTCCTTATCCCTTACCTTGGTCTTGCTCCCACAGCCAGTCCCCCATCCCTGACCCTGGCCTTGTTCCACCCAGCTCCCCATCCCTGACGCTGGCCTTGCTCCACCCAGCTCCCCATCCCTGACCCAGGTCTTGCTCCCAGTGCCAGCCCCCCATCCCTGACAAAGGCTTGCTCCCAAAGTCAGCCCCCCATCTCTGACCTTGGCCTTGCTTCACCCAGCTCCCCATCCCTGACCCAGGCCTTGATCCCACAGCCAGCCCCCAATCCCTGACCCAAGCCTTGCTCCCACAGCCAGCCCTCCGTCCCTGACCCAGGCCTTGCTCCACAGCCAGCCCCCCATCCCTGACCCAGGCCTTGCTCTACCCAGCTCCCCATCCCTGACCCAGGCTTGCTCCCACAGCCAGGCCTTCATCCCTGACCCTGGCCTTATTCCACAGCCAGCTCCCCATCCCTGACCCTGGCCTTGCTCCACCCAGCTCCCCATCCCTGACCTTGGCCTTTCTCCTCCCAGCTCCCCATCCCTGACCTTGTCCTTGCTCCACCCAGCTCCCTATCCCTGACCCAGGCCTTGTTCCCACAGCCAGTCCTTCATCCCTGACCCTGGCCTTGCTCCCACAGCCAGTCCCCCATCCCTGACCCTGGCCTTGCTCCCACAGCCAGCTTCTCATCCCTGACCCTCGCCTTATTCCCACAGCCATCTCCCCATCCCTGACCTTGGCCTTACTCCATCCAGCTCCCCATCCCTGACCCAGGCCTTGTTCCCACAGCCAGTCCTTCATCCCTGACCCTGGCCTTGCTCCCACAGCCAGTCCCCCATCCCTGACCCTGGCCTTGCTCCCACAGCCAGCTTCTCATCCCTGACCCTGGCTTTATTCCCACAGCCATCTCCCCATCCCTGACCTTGGCCTTGCTCCATCCAGCTCCCCATCCCTGACCAAGGCCTTGTTCCCACAGCCAGTCCCCCATCCCTGACCCAGGCCTTGCTCCACCCAACTCTCCATCCCTGACCCTGGCCTTGCTCTACAACCAGTCTCCCATCCCTGATGCAGGCCTTGCTCCACCCAGCTCCCCATCCCTGACCCAGGCCTTGCTCCCACACCCACCTCCCCATCCCTGACCTTCGCTTTGCTCCACCCAACTCCCATCCCTGACCCTGGTCTTGCTCCCCCAGCCAGTCCTCTACCCTGACCATGGCCTAGTTCCCACTCCTAGCTCCCCATCCCTGACTTTGGCCTTGCTCCACCCAGCCCCCCATCCCTGACCCTGGCTTTGCTCCCACAGCCAGCTCCCCATCCCTGACCTTGGCCTTGCTTTACCCAGGTTCCCATCCCTGATCCTGGCCTTGCTCCCTCAGCCAGCCACCCATCTCTGACCCTGGCCTTGCTCCCACAGCCATGCCCCTGCCCTGACCCTGGCCTTATTCCACAGCCAGCTCCCCATCCCTGACCCTGGCCTTGCTCCACCCAGCTCCCCATCCCTGACCTTGGCCTTTCTCCTCCCAGCTCCCCATCCCTGACACTGGCCTTATTTCCACACCCAGCCCCCGATCCCTGACCCAGGCCTTGTTCCCACAGCCAGTCCTTCATCCCTGACCCTGGCCTTGCTCCCACAGCCAGTCCCCCATCCCTGACCCTGGCCTTGCTCCCACAGCCAGCTTCTCATCCCTGACCCTCGCCTTATTCCCACAGCCATCTCCCCATCCCTGAACTTGGCCTTGCTCCACCCAGCTCCCCATCCCTGACCCAGGCCTTGTTCCCACAGCCAGTCCCCCATCCCTGACCCAGGCCTTGCTTCACCCAACTCTCCATCCCTGACCCTGGCCTTGCTCTACAACCAGTCTCCCATCCCTGATGCAGGCCTTGCTCCACCCAGCTCCCCATCCCTGACCCAGGCCTTGCTCCCACACCCAGCTCCCCATCCCTGACCTTGGCCTTGCTCCACCCAGCTCCCATCCCTCACCCAGGTCTTGCTCCCACAGCCAGTCCCCTGCCCTGACCATGGCCTAGTTCCCACTCCTAGCTCCCCATCCCTGACCTTGACCTTCCTCCACCCAGCTCCCCATCTCTGACCTTGGCCTTGCTCCACCCAGCTCCCATCCATGTCCCAGTCTTGCTCCCACAGCCAGTCCTCTGCCCTGACCATGGCCTTTTTCCCACACCCAGCTCCCCATCCCTGACCTTGGCCGTGCTCCACCCAGCCCCCCGTCCCTGACCCTGGCCTTGCTCCCACAGCCAACCCCCCATCCCTGACCCAGGCCTTGCTCCCACAGCCACCCCCCTGCCCTACCCAGCTGGTGAGTCTGTACCTCGGGAGGTTGCACTTCCTCTGGAAATAGCCTGCCACCATGAGCTGGCTGGAGGAAAATGTTCGCGAGGTTCTTCAGGCAGTGGACGCTGGGGACCCCACTGTGGAGGCTTGTGTGAACAGGTGAGATGCTGGGTATTCGTGCAGGTCAGCCCCTCCTGCCCTCTCTGGGCACCCTCTGATGTTAGATGCTGTGGGCCAGAGTGGTTTCATGTCTACTGCTGCTGGCATAGCCCTGTTCTCCTGTGGGTGAGCATGTAGACCCCAAGGCTGCTACCACTGTCCAGGTGGGATTGAAGGTGTGGCATGAGTCTGCCCATATTCTGTCCTGCCTACTGCTGTGCGCCTGGTTTTCACATCTGCTATAGCAGGTGCCAGGCTCACACCTGCTGGCAGAGATAGCAGCAAGCAGCAGCCCTGGCCCACTTCCACCCATGGTCTGGCCTTTGGCCCTGTTAGCATTGTAGTCTGGGACTGCTGTGGCCAGGCTGGGTAGTACAGTGAGGACTCTCTGGTCTGTGCTGGCCAGGAGTCTCCCCTAACTGCCCAGAGGAAGCCCTCTGCTGTTTAAGTAAAATTGAAGAAATGATGGGAGAGTGGGGACCCTGGAACCCTGGCCCTCACAGCCAATATTCACTGTACACTCATCTGTTCTCCACACTAGAGGGGATGTTTTAATGGGCAGGAGCACGTTCTGCTCCCTGTGCAGCTTCTCTGCCCCACCCTGTCCAGCAGGGGCAGGCCCCATGCCGCAGCTGTAGTGACACTCGGGTCCTTCAGAGACTCACTCAGCACACCATGGACTGACTGCCTGGCCGTCTGGGGGTGAAGCTGGAGATCCTTGGGAGATGGAGACCTGCCAGGGAGGAAGGGCTTAGCAGTTTGCAGGGTGGGCAATGGTTAATCTGTTGCTGTTTGCCCTGGCCTCAGGTGGAAGATGCTCTACCAGCGTGCACCCAGAAACATCCATTGCCATGTGATCCTCTCGGAGATCAGGGAGGCTGTTGCTCCGCTTACCCCGGTAAGGAGGATGGCGTAATGGTGGGCTGTGTGATCGTTCCCCTCCTGCTCCTGGCAGCCCACAGGCAGGACGGACGGTGGGTGAGGCCAAAGGGGGTATATGTACCTTCCCTCAGCCTACTGGGGAGCTGGTCAATCCAGGAGCAGCTGGACCCATAGTCTTGGCCCCACTTGCCTTGCTGGTGGCCAGGCCTGCATGCAACACTGCTGAGAGCAGGCTGCTGCTGTGGGGAAACCTCAAGGGCACCACAGGTCTGTAGGAAGAGGCAGGTCAGGGCGGCCAGGACAGGGGGTTCCTTGGGGCCCTCGACACCACTAATTTACCTAAGCTGCTCTGCTGATCCTTAGGACAGCACTGCCAACCTCTTCTGGCCAGGAAGGCTTGTTCTGATGAGTAGTGACAGCGTGGTGCTGGCGGGAGAGTCTAAAAGGAATTGAGTTTAGTAATTATACAGTTTTCTAATAATTCAAGGTCTTCACGATCAAACTGCTCACTCTAGGTAGTACCATGTACCCTCATTAGCTACTTGAATGCCTGCGTTTTTTAATGCTCAATGAGTGCTGATTTATTCTAATACTTGGAAAAATGAACCTAGTAAACAGGTAATAATGAAAAAGTGAGAAAGATAATGAGTTGTCTCTCTTAAGACCAAAGTCCAGCAGCAGGTTATAGTGGGAGTATCCCTCTTAGTTTCTATACAAGACAGGCATAGATCATAGGGGAGTTGGAAATTGTGAAGTAGAGAGGATAAGGGTGAATACACATTGGGAAAGGCAGAGAGAGTGAGTGCAGCGAGTAAATGAAGGAAAAACAAGCCATGAAGGCTGATAAATTTCAGTCATTCTGTTAGGGAGCACGCAGGTTTTGGGAAGTAGGAAATCTGCTTCACTGATCATGACACAGGATGTAGGAGGAATTATATCCATCAGAGAGAAAAAATAGTAACATGACAAATCTTTTAAGTTTCAAAATAAGGCACAGAGGGTACTAGTCAAGCAGGGTGCACTTGGATACAAAAGTTAATCTTATTCTGATGGGTCTATGATGGTATCCACACTGATTACTCACCCAAAATTTTAGTGTTATGTGTTTCGTGAATAGGATGTATAATAATCAGATTAGTCCTATTTTTAGATTTATAAATCATAAATTTCTCATAACTTTTCATGGCCTAAAAATTCATCAGTATTTAAAATTATTCAAATACTGACTGCTCAGAGAATTATTTGTCCTAAAATTTGTGAGGAGTATTTTGTTTTCTTAGGGAGAAATGAAAAAAGATTTCAGTTAATTGCCATAAAATGATTTTCTTAACTAGACTCCCCACAGCCCCCTTCCCTTCAGATACTGCATCATCTCTGAGTTGGCTATTACATTGTACAACCCTAAAATTCTATGGTAGGTCATTTTCATATTCCTTTGGATTTTATTAATTCAAAATAGTCGCAGTGCCGATCCTATTTGTCCTAGGCACCGTGTTGGGTACTCTAATGAATTAAAGACATACCCGCCCTTCAGACGAGATAGTCTAGTGATGAAGACAAGATGTACATAATTGTGATAAAGAAATCAAAATAGTAATAGGAAGAAAATGCTCTGTGGGTTAGAGAAATATTACATAAAAATATTAAGGAATATTTAGACCGGGTTTGTTGTAGTTTTATTTTTACTTTATGCTCTTTTTACTGACATTATAATTGTACATCTTTATGGTTGTTTGGAACATTGATACATTGTGTATTGAATAACTAAGAATATGTAGTTATATTTATCCTGTTTGGCTGTGACTTTGTACACATTAACCAATATCTCCTCCTCAACATCTCCCCTAGTCTCCCAACCTCTCATAAACAGTATTTTGCCCTCTAGTTTTATAAGCTCAGCATTTTTAAGATTCCACAAGTGAGTGAAATCATGCAATATTTGTCTTTTTATGCATGGCTTATTTCACTTAATATGATGTCCAACATATTTGTGTTTCCACAAATAACATAATCCCTTTCTTTTATGGCTGAATAATATTTCATTTGTGTGTTTGACATTTTATTTATCAGTTCATTCATTGATGGACACAGTTGATTCCATATTTGAGTATTGTAAATAGTGTTTTAGTAAACATGAAAGTGTAGGTATCTCTTTGATATGCTAATTTCATTTCCTTTGGATGTATATATAGCTAATAGTAATGGGGTTACTATTATATGTACTGTCTGACCCTCAGAATGTGGTTACTGCAACCTCAGACAGTTTAAACTCTCCTGATGCCCATTCCTCCTGTTCACTCCCAGGACTGGCCTCACTCCTGAACTCTGTACAACCCCAGCTTCTCTCCTGGATTCCTCTGAATGCCCCTCCACTGCTTCTTTCTTGTTTAGGTTTCACAGCCCGCCTCCTGAGGACCCCAAATCTTCTGTCACTGGAGAGCCTATTGCAAGGGTGTCCAGCCTCATTCTGTGCCAGTTATGCCAAAAGGTGTCCTGTCCTGTGTCTCAGATTGATGGCATTGACAGAGCATGGGAAGTCATGGCAGGTCAAGTTTGTGTTACCAGGTGCATTGTTTCTGTTAGAAGAGAATCCATCAAACCCAAGCTTATCTCCCTAATGCAATATTGTAGAGAAATTGTGTGAAACTTTGTGTGGACGCAGGCTTCTTAGGTATTTAGAAACCAAGACTCATCAGTTCCATCTAATGTCATCACAGATAATGAAAGACTTCTGCCAATGGGCTGTTTTTTACATGTGTTTTTTCTTTGTTTTAGGTTCCTCACTGCTCCACTAGCAGCTTCCATTTTGATTGGTTTATTTATTCCCTATCATACCACTTTTGTTACCTTTTATATCCTTTTATCTATATTTGAAATTTATTTTTATAGTGGTTTCTATGTGTTTTACATCAATACCAACATATGCCTGAGTTCTATTACCATGTTCCTTCTCCTCCTACCCTCATCTCTTCCTTATTGTTTATGATGCTGTTGTCACAATTATGATGTGCACACTGGAATTTTTGTGTTCATTTCCATTATTGATTCAAACTATGAAATTTTTTCTCCTGTTTTTAATTTATAATATAATATGTTAGAAACTAAAATACAAGGATATGTCATTGTTAGGATTTATGTTCAGCTATGTAAGTACCTTTAGCAGAGATATTAATTTCCCAGGTTCTCAAGTTCCCATCTCTTACCCTTCTTAAGTCTTAGGACTCCCCTCAGTATTTCATGCTGGGCAGAACTACAAGAAACACTAATGTGCTCTGCAACTGTCCCATTTGTGGTGGTCAGATCTTCTTCATTGTGACCATTTTATGTGACAGGAACAAGTTATAGGAGGGCAGATTAATTTTTGGCTCATGGCTTCACAGGTTCCCATAAGCTTCTGACTCTATCACAGAAACAGCATGATAGAAAGTCATAGTGGAATATTTATTCTAAATTATTAACTTTGTAGTCAATGAAAAATACACTCTTTATGTACTGTCTTCTTTCTAAGCGCACCGATCCCATCACAATAAAAGAGGCGCTTCCACGGAAAGGATTAGGCAAGGTGAAAGAAAAGACAGTCAAATTGGGTAAGTTTTACATTACAACACACCAGGGAACACAATGTTAAAACACTTGAAATGCTACCATTGTTCTCACATGTAAGGTGGATTTCCTAAAGAGGTGGGAGGATTTTCCTCACAATGTTATCAGTAGTCACAGAAAATGATCTCTCCTCTGTTTCTGGGAATATCCCCTCAATTCTGAGTTGTTTCCCCTACATATCATACTATTACATTCTCCCTATTTTCACCCTTTGGAGTGAACTAGCTACCATGCAAATGTCACCATAAGCATCTCTTTAGAATGTGAAAGGTCAAACTTCTGAAATTTCTTAGAAATATTTCCTGACATGACCCAAGCCTCATTCTGTATCTTTATACCTTTCCTCTGCCTCAACTGTCCTCTGGCATTAGGCCTCACCTATCCCTTTATTCTGAGACAAATCCTGACCTATTTCATACTCTTCTCTGTGTGGGCCTACAGAATTTCATGCTCTCACCATCTCCTGCTCTCTGGCTACTCACCTTTCGCCTGTCTTTTTGAGGGGTGAGTAGCCAGAAAAAACACCATCCTTGGGGGCACATTTTCTCTGCCTTCTTAGGTCATTTTCTCTGACACTTCGGCTGGTCACATTAGCTTCCAGACACATAGGTTCCCCTTTGCCCTTCTCACTGGAGTCACATGGGTATAGTCTAGCCTGCACCAGTTTTTTCTACCTTCCATGAGGCACAACCTAGGTTCCTTGATAGGCACTTCCAGGATCCTCATGTGTGTGTGTGTGTGTGTGTGTGTGTGTGTGTGTGTGTGTGTGTGTGTTGTTTAGAGGAACTGAATCAAAGAAATACTGTTGCACTTTTTTCAAGGATGGCTATGGCTTCAGCACTCCCATCACTCAATGAGAGAAGAGCATGCTTTTTAAGCACCAGTGCATAGTGCACCTTTTGGTCAGATCAGTTTAAGCAATATTTTTGATCTCAGGTTTCTCCTTAGCAGGGAACATCATGGTACAACTTTCAAATCATTCCTCAACCCAGATCTTAAAATCCTAGATGGCTTGTAATGATAAATACCAAGGCCAGAGATTCAGTAAAATGTGTACCATAAACAAAAAAAGCCTACAACCTGCATGCAGATCTGCCTCAGACAAAGGGGGAGAGAGAAGAGGAATTTGCATTCTAAGTTGTACCATGTTTAATTTAAGTTACTCTTTTGTTCTTAAAAATAGTCTAAAATAGTTATAGTGTTTTAAAAGTCTAAAAAAATTTATCTTTCATTTTCTTTATCTTTCTGATAACTGGATGTAGAGAAAGATAAAATTTTCAACAATGAATAAACTTTTTGAAATAAATAATTTTAGAGACTGTGGTTTGGATGTGAGGGTCCCCCAGAGCTCCATGAATGCAGGAGTGTTCAGGAGTGAGACGATGAGATTCAGAGAGCTGTAGCCTAATCAGTCCTTCTTAGCTGGAATGGGCTGACTGGGTGGTAAGGAAGGCAGCTGCAGGAGGTGGGGCCGGGAATGTGCCCTGGGGATCCTATGGTTTGTCCCTGGCCTCTCTGTCTGCTTCCTGGCCACCACGAGCTGAGCAGCCTTCCTTCACCACTGCCCTTCTGCCAAGAAGGACTGTCCCTGCTCAGGCCTAAATTGATGGAGTTGGCCCTCAGTGGACTGAACCTCTGAGCCCCAAATACACTTTTTCTCCTGTAAATTAGTCTTAGATGGCCTTTTGTTCATGAGGAGGACAAGCTGACTAACAGAGGCAAAGGAGAAACCAGCACATCCAACCTGGAAAAAAAAAGAAAGAGGCTTTAAAATAGTAATTAAGAGTCTGATTCAAAGAGAAAAAAAATGTTATTTTTGTTCTCCTAAAACTATGTTCAATAAGAACATAGTTATGCAAAACTGTATACATTCATAAAGGTATCAATATTTGGCAGGTGTCTGTTATCGGGTCTAGTATGTTATACTTTTTCAAAATAAAAACTTTTTTCCCCCCAAAAGAACTAGAATGGAATAACATATAAATCAAAATAAAAGGGATCCAACCCCTAGGGGAAAATGGAAGTAGATAATGCACCCATTCTTTCTGAAGTACCTACTCTTTAATCTTGGAATCTGTATGTCTAAGGCCATGCATGGAAAAGAGAGTAGAAATCAGCAATTCCCTCAAGAATTTTAATAGATGTGTCAGCCACTACCCATATCTCCTTCCCCTGCCTATGACTGCTGAGACACTGGCAACGGGATTTTGTTCTGAAGCTCCAATCAAGGGGAACCCTACTCTTAAAAAAAGAAAAAAAAAAAAGACTTAACAAGTATTTTCTTAGAGCAAAGCACAAACATCCTGTGGCTTTCTAGACATTTCTTACTTTGACCTTGGAGCTGTGCTGTGATGGAACATGGGTGAATCTACCAACTCGTGAACTTATTCTGACTTGAAGCACAGAGCAGAACTTTTTTCCTGCATTCCCACTCAAGGGAAGGGGACATGCAGTAGAGTAAAAGCGTTAGTACTGGCCTTTAGGGAGCAGCCCTTTTGGGGGGGGGAGAAGGGGGTGCGTGATCATGTGACTTGCTGCTGACCCTTACATTGGAAGGAGCGCAGAGCTAATTACTTCATAAAATTAAACTAAAAACCAAGGTTTTCTTTTCACACATCTATAATGCAAAACACCGACTTTGCAAAATCATCTTCCTCCAAAAAGCAACATTTCTCATCTTACCGACTCTGTGTATGAATTCCACATTTTATAAGTATTATTCTACTGCCTGGGTAGAGCTATAATATAGAAAAATGCTAGTATATATTTAGAGCAAATATTTACAATATTTAAAAGTAAGTGCATAATTTTTGCATACAGAATGTGCATAATAACATGGAAGTAGCTAGCAGAAAGGACATTATACTGGCAATTAGAGTCTGATTACAGAATAAATAAACAAAAAACAGCACTAAAGTCAAGTTACTTCTGCCAACTGGCTATTTTTAGCATCCTAGCAATGCCTTCTCAACAGCAGTGACTGGATTGGGAATTGGCACAACTCACAAACACACGTATGTGTGCTGCAAGCCAAGTAGAACTGGAGATTCCCTGACTTTGGTACAGTCAGAAACCCAGGCTGACTGACCAGCAGGGATTTGGGACCTCCACAGTCCTGCAGTTTCAGACCAGGTAATTTTGCGGGGGATGAAGGCTGCACCCATTGTGTCTGAAGGTCACTGGCTCCTACCGGCTAGATGCCAGGAGAACTCACAAAGCTAACATGTCTCCAGACCTTACCAGGTGCCCCCAGGGACAAATCACCCACTCAGAATCAGGATCCAGAGCCTGCTACCCATCCTGTGATTGTTTTTACTACAATGTGCCCCATTCTGTCTAGTGCCTGAGTATAGTTAAATTTTAAAAAGGGCCATAGACATTTAAGAACACAATGAATTCTTCCTATTATCCAGGGCTCTCGTGGCCAGTTTCTGAATTTCCACAGGGTTATCAAAAAACAGAGAGAAAATGCACAGCCATGTTTCCATTGCCAGAGTAATTTATTAAAAGGAGAAGCGGCTATGGGAGCCCTGTCCCTTTCCCAAAATCATGTCCTCAAAGGTGGGTGGACTTCATTGCAGCAGGCTTGTACTGTGCACTAGGGAGTCTCAGGATTGAGGTCTCAGTATCCAAGAAAACACACATGGTGATGTTGTTTTTTATTGAAGGTTTAAATAGGAAAAAATGGTGCAATTCATAGAATTACATATTTTAAAAGACAGCATATTCAAGAGTCATGGTCATAGCAGCAACCATATAGATTATATAAACAAATAAGCATTTGGAAAGCACTTTCTTTTTGTTATTGTTTGTTTTTTGGTACCAGGGGTTGAACCCAGGGGTGCTGAACCACTGAGCCACATCCCCAGACCTCCTGTATTTTATTTTGAGACAGGGTCTCAATAAGCAACTTAGTGAGACTCAGCCTTGCTAAATTGCTGAGGCCGGCTTTGAACTTGCCATCTTCTAGCCTCAGCCTCCTGAGCTGCTGAGATTACAGGTGTAGGCCACAATACCCAGCTGGTATTTATTTTTGAGTATGTTTTCAAATATTAATTCACTTAAAATTATTCCTCAAAAACAAACAAATGTGTAAAGTACAACTTCCCCTCCCCCCATCTTACAAATGAGAAAATAAACAGGAGACTCATCTGTGGCTCCATGATTCATGGCCAGACATTCTGGCCCTAGAATTCTCCAGTGGGCCTTTCACTGTGTTCTGCTCCATCTCAATACAAAATTTCCCTGCCAAGCACTCTGGGAAACACTTTGTATGCATTATTTCACAGCAACTGCAGGAGGTAGGTATTTTATTTTCCAAGTATCTGGAGATGAGGAAATAAAAGCTCAAGAGGTTAAGATGCTCGACTAGCCACAGATTTATAAATGGTGGAACTCAGGATTCACACGTAGGCCTTGTGAGTCTAAAATCATTTAACTCCTATGTATATAAATTCCTCTCTAAATTTAGGAACTCAATTAGATTACCTTCACCCTTTTCCATCTACAGAAGCCTGCACAGCTACATTCTAGAACCTTTTTTGTTATATTTAAATTTAGAATTTATTTGCAAACTTTTCTTGGTTTAAAAAAATAATTTCTCAAATGAAGCTGGGATATTACACAATATCCCATTATTTTTTAAAATTTTTTTAGTTGAAAATGGACATAATATCTTTATTTTTAAGTGGTGCTGAGGATCAAATTCAGTGCCTCACATTTGTGAGGCAGGCACTCTACCACTAAGCTATAGCCCCAGTCCCGAAACATTAATTTTTAACATTTTCTTATAGCTATCATGGTTAGTTGATTGATGCTTAAGAGAAAACCCACAATTAAGTGGGTACAAACTCAGGCCAAAAGGAAGAGAGATAAAATACTGATGGACTCAGCCTATATAAGAAACAGAGCAAAAGTTGAGATATAATGGACCTGAAAATTGATGTGGTAAATGTAATTGTGAAAATATATAGATTCCTTTAACTTCTCTGTGGGTATTTGTTGGTGATTTATACTGTGATCTGGCATCAGGCCATGAAATATCTGCAGTGACTGTTAGTTATGTTAGTGGTAAAGAGATAATATCGGTAGACCATGTGGAATTTTATGGACTATTATTCCATGCTTGAAAACACACTTCATGTTTTGTAATTTCAGGTTGATCAATACAAAAGTAAATTACCAGCAACCTAAATATTGCTCATCTGAAATATAGAATTATCAAGTGCTGGTTGACAAGCAGAGGGCCGGCAGGGTGGGAGCAGTGACAGCTGAGGATGTCATTATAGGACGAATGTCTGAGGAGGAGATGCCCAAGCCCAGGAGGAGCTTAAGATGCCCCAAGCAACTTGACAGCACAGGCATTCTGAGGCAGGCTGGCGAGCAGTCAGCACTGGGTCTAAGAAGTAATGGGGTGAATAGTTGGTGGAGGATTTCAAAATGCTCATAAAACTGACTGAAGGGTGGTCCTAACATTTTTTATGACCATGTGCTGGCAATTATAAACAATGTCGGTAATAAAATAATCTTTCCTGAAGAAGTCTCTGTCAGTGGAAATTCTAGACAGCCCTTTTCATGCACACACACGCACACACACACACACACGCACACACACGTGCGCGCACACACACACGCTTTAAGAAACATTCTATACTACTTTAAATTATTTGAAAAATTTCCAATTACATTGTTCTTCTGAAACGTGTAGACTCAGTTGCACAGAAACAGTTTCTCAAGGATTCAGAATCCTCAGATCTCACATTCAGCATGGCTTGAACCTCCAACTACTGAGACAATCATTTTATGGAAGTGCTGACATCACGGTAATTGTGAAATTAGAAGAAACAGAAGTGGAATTACTTTAGATCTGTCCTTCTTGGTGACTACTCGGAGTCTTCATTTGCTGTAGACATTTTAGACATCTGAAAATTGTAAGAACAGAACCTGAAGGACCCAAGGCCCTGGCAGGGCTTTGATTTCTGGAATTTGTCATGAACTGGAGTTTCCAAGTCTCTGCCAAACTGATTCTTATGTCGAGGACTTTTGCTGAGCATTTGTGCATCTGAGGCTTCCGTGCAAAACAACATTTTCAAAAAAATAAGTTAAGGAAAACTGTCTCTCGTCCCTGTGAGTGATGATAGGTTGTCAAATCCATCTATACTGTCTATTGAACCTGAATATGTGAAGAAGGTTGATTTTGAGAAAGATTGTGACAGATTTGCAAATGTTTAGGCTAAAAAATGAAAGCCATATATTTTTTATTTATTAATAAAACATACCAATATATATGTATGTTTTTCTCTCTTTTTAAAGCATACATTCACATAATTAAAAGGAATTAGTCAAATTTTCTTTTTTAATGCTCTAATATTTTAATTTTATATAATGCCACATATGAAGTTTAATAAAAGTAACTTTTCACTGACCTTTTTTTTTCTTTCAAGTCAATAATTTTATCACTTCCTTTGTGTGTGTGTGTGTGTGTGTGATGCTGGGGATTGAACCCAGGGCCTTGTGCATGCAAGGCGAATACTCTACCAACTGAGCTATGTCCCCAGCCCAATGTTATCATTTTTTGATTGCCTTTCAAATATTTCTGTCACATAAACACAGGGATAGTAAAATGACACACTAGTTAAAGACATTTGACCTGGTTCTGTTGAAGAATAGAAAGGTGATTTCCAATATTTTTTGGAAACAATTTGACTTCATTAGGAATAAAAAATGTTTAGCAATTAAAGAGCATGCAAAAATAGTTTATCCTGTGAAAAGAGCGTTTCCTGTCCCTGGATGAGGTCAGAAAGAGGCCATGGGCTCTGGAGTCAGAACAGACAAAAAATTTGGTCGAACTGGCCACCAGCACTGTTTCAACCCTGAGGACAGGGCTGCCTTCCTGAGACCTTGTCCAGTTGGGAAGAACTCGTTGCAGGTTTAATATGAAAGGGGCACACCCCCTGCCAGGCAAGCGCTGACCTCCTCCTCCAGGCCCTGATAGGAAACACTCGTGTACTTTCCTCTGGCTGCTCCTGGGAAGGCCGGTGGCAGGGACAGTGTGTGATGGTAATTCAGTGCTTCCCCTCCCTGACTGAACACCATTACAACAAAGTCTGGGCCTGTCTGTGAGGGCGTTTCCCGGTGAGGTCAGCATCAGGTTGGTAGACTCAGAGAAGCAACCACCTGACTCGGGTGGGCTTCATCCAATACACGGAGGGCTTGGGAAGCAGAAATCTGACTGTCAGGACCTGACCTCACAACTCCCGGGATGTGCTGTCACCTGGCTGTAGTCTTCCTGTTCTCTGTGGCTACTCACACCTAACCGGTGACGCTTTCCACAAACATCAGTGGAGTTTAATAATTGATCACCTACTCTCTGAGCTTGATTTCAGCATTGCTAAACCAATCGTATTATTAAAAGAATACAGTGCCAAGCCTGAAATTAAGTCTCACAGGCTACCCTGCCCACAGTGACATGGGAGGGGCCTCCCTTAGCCTCACCTGGGTTCCTTCCTCGCTGTCCTCTCTTGGATAAGGGTCCCCTGCACCCTTCTCCTGGAGGAGGCCTGTCTCTGAGTGTGGGCCCTAGGATCTGAGTGTGGGCTGTGCAAAGGATCACTCAGCTGGGCAGTGATGTCCCCCATCAGGACTCAGGGGCGCCCTGGCTCTTGATCCTGCAGGGCTTGTCCCCACAAGCAGGTTGTCCACTCTGTTCTGGGCTGTGACCTGGTGAGGCCAGCACAAGGCCTGCAGCTTCCTACCCCCAGGCCTGGTGCCTGTGACCATCAAGTGCTGTGGGTCTCCTCTGCCTGGGATGGGCTGCGTGGTCAGCCTCTGCCACAGCCAGGTGGCTCTCTTCCTCACCACAGCGTGAGCAAGGGTGAGTGAGCATGGGTGAGACACACCACATGGCACAGCATACAGATGCACACGTCTCTCATAGTGGACGTGGGCTAGACACGTTTTAGTGTATTTATAATGGGTGAGTTATCATTTTTAAAATATTGACTCTTGAAAAAAACCACTCAAAATATGACAATTATCTTCTTAGGGTTGGTAAATCTAACATCTTGGGGAAAAGATACATATTTTATCTTAAAATAATAAAGAAAAAATATGAATTCTTCATGGTAAAAAACACAAAAAAGCACATGTGGATATCTCCTGAGCCAGGGAATAAAAAATGGAAAAATAGTGAGAGTTGCGTGTGTGCAAGTATCTGTTCATTTTCTCAATGTTCCTACATTTTTCATCTTCCTGCATCGAAAAAGTACTATTGATTCACATTTCCTTACTTATTTACGTTACTCCTCCATATTCTAACTCTATTTCACCAACACATTATTTTCATTATTCTATTTGAGATAGGTTCATATATAATTCACAAGGTTCATATATAATTCAAAAGCTCTGAGATTGAGATTCTCTTTAGAATTCTATTTTTAAGAGTAAATGCACTGTTAATAACAAATCTAGTTTTGCGCGCACACACACACCATTTTTGAGTGTGTATATCCTCTACTGGGCTCTGCTGGTTCTAGTAGTTTTTAATTATAGTGGGTTTTCGTTGAGGGGACAAGAATTTCCAATTCTTATTTTTCTACGTTAGCCGTGAGTTTCACATAAAAAGTCAAACTTCTATAAACTTTGTGGGTCAATCTGTGCTCTAGCCTGAGTGTTACTTGTTTTATTATGTGTGACATGATCAGAGGCAAAAATAATATGTGTCACCTCAGTCATGTGCAATAACCATTTCACATCAAAAAGCCAACAACCAGTCTGACTTGACCACTGCACGGTTCACAGGAAATGTGGTTACTAGACCTGAAGCACCAAGCAAGCATGAAATGCAATATTGCTCAATGTCGATGGAAACATTATCTGAAGAAGAAAAAAGAAAAATTTCAAAAGGCAAGGGGATGAGAATTGGTAAAGAAAAATCCTGGAAGAAATTAAGGCTCTGAGAGTTGAATCGCCATAGGCACAGGCCGTGCTGGTGATCGTCCTGGAACATGAAATGGAGCAAACCGTGATTAATAAACTGAAGACCATTAACTCTACTGGTCATCCAGTTCTCTTCAGAAGGATGGGGAAGCTTTGATGTGAAAGAATCTCTTTTTTTAGGAAGGAGTGTTGAGAAGCTAGAGACAAACACTGTATCTTGATCACATTTCTCCAAGGGCCATAAATATCTTCTGACTTGAAAGTTAATGCAGTTTGAAATTATATGAAATCTTTGAGGAGAGTGGGGTTTACCCTACCGACCCACTGCGGGGAGACACACGGAGGACCACTAGCATTAGGGGATTGTTGACTAAAGGGATCCTCTGACGAAGTAAAGAAATGAGAAAGTGAGTGCAATCATTTCCTTTCTTTCTAATCTTGTAAAGTGCACAAATTCAATTAAAACTTAAAACTCATTGTTTTTTCTAGGAAGTTTATCTGAAAGGTAGAGGGACATCTGTGCAGTGGCAGGAAATACATTGAAATAGTTTGTTGTGTGAGTTGGTTTTTTAAAGTAGCAGATTGACTACTACCAATGAGTAGAACAGAAAAGATGTTTCCAGGGCAAAAGCTGTCAATTCTGGAGTGAATAATTTTGTATGTGTCGGGGGTGAGGGGACACCAGGGATTGAACTTGGGGCACTCCACCCCTGAGCCACATCCCTAGCCCTATTTTGTATTTGATTTAGAGATAGAATCTCGCTGAGTTGCTTAGCACCTCACTTTTGCTAAGGCTGACTTTGAACTGTTGATCCTCCTGCCTCAGCCTCCTGAGCCTTGGGATTACCCATATGCACCACTAGGCCTGGCTTCCAGTAAATAATTTTTGAAGTGTATAATCATTCCATGACTGATAAATAGGCTAGATGAGATGTATTTATGTGAAGCTACCATCAAAGCTATGGATTTTTCAATAAACAAGACACAGACAATCATTTGAGCTAAACTTAAAATCTTATTGCGTAGAACTGAACTGAATGGCACGTTGAATGCAGTGAATGTTGGCTGCACAAATTCTACTCTCAAAAGGCAGAAAGCGGTGCAGTGCTGTTCTGAGTGTCTGGAGGTCCCAGGGGGCAGAGGTAGAGCTGGTAGGGCACCAGGGATGGCTGACCTTGGCAGCAGGATGGGCTTCTTGGAAGGTGTGGCAGGAAGTAGGCATTGGAGGAGCAGAGACGTGGCAGTGATGAATGCAGGCTGGCATGCTGCACTTCTGCTTTAATCCAGAGACAACCACTGAGGATTAAGCGAGGGATTAGGCCAAGTGCTAATGGTCAGGGGGCTTTGATTTTCACTGAGCTCTTCCTGACTAAGGGACTTTGGCCTCACCTGGAATGGTAGGTGTGTGTATCCGAATGTGGTTGTGCCTGTATGCAGTGGGTTGAGGTGAAAACTTAAGAATTTTCTACACTAGATCATTCTACCTGGGACTGGGGTTACAGAACTCTCAGACGAAGAGGCTGGCCTTTTGAAATTCTTTTTTTGCAAAGATGTTCATTTTTGTCACTTAAGATGTCTAGCTCATTCAACAAAATTCTACAGCCATTTAAAAATCCAAAGTAGACATTGGTGGTCTTTTATTATTTCTGTTATTTCTAATATCATCATTTATATTATCTCATTACTTACTCTATAATCTACTTGGCCCTCAGATTAGAACATATTTAGGTTTTTTTCTCTTTCTACATATGCATATAGTGTCTTTCATAATTCTCTTGTTTCAGATTGAAACATTGGGCTGGCTTTTTCCCAGACAATGGAGTAAAGAATTTTCCTCCATGAAGTTATTTTCATCTTTCTGAAGTAAACAGTTTCAATCACCAAATATTTCTCTGTCCCTAAAAATAGCCCCTTTGGAATGATTTTCATTTTCTCACCTGAAAGACTTGCTCTGGCCCCTCATAATTTGAAAACAGAATCTTCTCATTACCTCACTCAGTGGACAGGAAGTTATTAGTCAATGAAAGCTCAGAATAACTTCTGGACATTGATATATCTACATGATCAATGCCCAGTATAAATTTTTTAAAAAGAGCTTCATATGAAGCTTACATTTTCTGTTAAGCACACACAAAGAGGAAAAAATTAACTTTTTTGATATATTTTGTTTAATCCCATGCATACATTTATAATATTTTTGCCGAACATGTAACTGATAATATCATTTTGTTCATGCTAGTTCCTCCCAATCAGATGTGAATTTAAATTTACTGCAAGTCCCAACCCTGAGCAGCACATGGTGGCCACAGGTGGCTAACCCCCACTCCATCTGAGAGGGAGGCTCACGGTTCCTGTTTTCAGGTTGAAAAGAAAAAATAAAACAAAATTCATGTGTTGTTTTAGGTATCTGAGAATATTCAGTCTACAAATGAGAAAATTATTGAATTAATATTCCTAACTTAAACCTATGTGATTAGAAATTTATTTTGGAGGAAAACTCTGTTCTAATCCTATAAATTCATCTCTGATAAAAATCCAGACACTAATGAATTTTTGAAATTTTCCTAGGTAGAGATATGTTAAGCTCCTAGAATCATTTTCAAGACTAGAAATTTTCTGCTCTCTTTGCAGGAAAAATAAAAAATAAAAATAAAATAAAATAAAATAAAAAATAAATTTTAAAAAAATTATTCACTTGTCATCAAGGAAGATCCTCTGATGTCTGTGCTTCAGCTGTAGCCCAAGAATCTGGCTGTGCTAGGGATAGTTCACAGGAGGGCTGTTGAAAAATTTCAGACCCTAAATTCTGCCTGACTCAGTCTGCTCAAGCTGCTATAGCAAATACTAGGGACCAGGAGGCTTAACAATAGAAATTTATTTCTTAAAGTTCAGAAGGCTGGAAATCCAAGATGAAGGTTCAGACCAATTCAGTTCTCAGGGAGGGCTCTTCACGGCTAGCAGATGGCTGACATCTAACTGTGTCCTCACAGGGTGGAGAAGGAGGAGAGCAAGGTCTCTGGCCTCTTCTTTAAAGGGCACTAATCCCACCATGAGGACCCCACCCTCAAGTTTTCATGTAAACCACATTTACCTCCCAAAGGCCCTACCTCTTAATACTGTCACACTGGGTGTTAGTGTTTCAACACAGGAGTTTGAAAAGGACTCTCTGGGTCCATACCTCTACCTTTTAAAAATGAATCTCAGAACTTTCTTCATTGCATTCTCCTACTGTGGACTCATTCTCACTTATTTAGTTGGCAAATTAATTAATTTTATAGAGTAATAATGACCCATGAGCTTTCCTCTGCACATGTCATCTAGGGCCTCACAGTGACCAGCCTCCAGAGAGGGAAAACCTGGCAGGAAGGGAGCTAGCCGCCCTGCCTCATGCCCCAGGCCCGCAGATCTCACCTAGTGGGAAGACTCCATCTCGGAGAGTGTTAGAGGACCCCATCCAGCTGCTCTCCCTAGACATCACCAGCAGGTGACCCTGCGGGGCTCAGGGCCTCAGCCTTCAATAGGACGCCCCCGTTGGAGCAGGACCCAAAGCCCAATTTCTAGCCAGGCAAGATTCGGGAGCACCTTGGCAGAATCACCTATCAACACATCTGCAGGTCGCCAGGACTCCGCTCAGTTCCCACGCTGTCACTCAGGTGCTACCTCCCCACAGCACAACGCAGTCCCCCACCTCAGAAGACGCCGCCATCTGGGCTCAACATTCTTGCCATATCAGCGGGGGCCATTCCCAGATGGGACCTCCAGCAGCCAGGCACCAGGTTTCCAACCTTCCCCCCTCTCCAACGAGGTGACCCAACGCAGTAGCTGCCCAACTCAGGTGTGCAGTGTGACCAGGGAACCGCCCACGGGAGCCCCCAGGGTGAGAGGTTCCTCCATGGGGCACTGAGTGCAGGGGAGAGGAGAGGCCAGGGCCTGGGGAATCTCCAGGCAATGGAGGGAGAGAGTACCGGCGCTCACGTCATACCAGAGGTCCCCAAAAGAGACCCGTGAGGTGCAGTCTTTCTGCAGGGGCTGGCAAGTGCCACTCCCCACATCCAGGTGGCCTGTGCCAGACCAGTCTTCCCACCTGGCTACCTCCACCATCAGGAGGGCAGACACCAGCTTCCAACAGCTGACCCCACCTATGGGATGAGAAGAGAAGCAGGAAAGATAGGGATCTCTAAAGCTAGCCACTCCTGGCTTCTTCCTTCCAGTTTCTTGTTTGTTTGTTTGTTTGTTTTTTCTCTTCTACCCCCCCCCCCCATCCTCTGGCCCTCATATCCCCCAATATATGTGAAACCAAGAACTTTGCATGAAATAGGACTTTGAGGACTGAGTCGTCTGAACAATATAATATAGAGGTGTTGTTGGATATGCCCTTTATTTCTTCTTTTTATTCTTTCATTTTTCTTTCCCCCTCCAAATGTTAGTGTTTTAACACCTGTATTTTTCTAAATATATATGTGTGTTTGTTTTATGTATTCTACTGTCATCCCAGGTACTTGCCTACCCTAAATTACTTCCTGTCTATTCTCTTGCCACTAACCCTCTTTGCTAGATTTCTCCTTCACACTTCCTAAGATAGATTAACTCTATATCCTCAAATCCCACCTCCTCAGCATGTCGTCCTACGCCCCACCCCCAGATTATTGTTCACTGTCAGAAACTGTAAACCTTTTTACAAAACTACTGATTATATTTTAGATGATAATTGAATCCAACATTTCTGTACATTGAGACTAAACTGTAAACGTCTGAATAACAACAAATTGCTCATAGGTGGCATATTGCTGATACTGGGATCTGTTAATATTGTCCTTCCCCACAAAGGAGAGGTCTCGGAATCCTACAGGAGCACTACAAACCTACAGGGTAAAAACCGTAACAATCTAGACCCACAGAGCTGGGAAGGAAGACGCACAAGCAACATGAAATGACAGGGAAGAATGTGCCCCAAACAAATGAAGACACCACGTCATTAGAGTCGTTGGCAGCAACAGCAGGAGGAATGAATCTAGGGTGCACATGGCTAAAACATTCTGTAAACACAAGGAAGACACAAGAGAGCACACACAGACAGTGAAAGATCACTTCAACAAGGAGCTACAAAGCAAATACAGGAAGCAAAAGGTCACCTCAACAGGGAGATAGAGGTTCTAAAAAAAAAAAAACAAACAGTAACCCACATCCAGCAATATGGGTGCACCTCTCATATTCCTCAACAGCATCCCTCTCTTATATTCCTCAACACACATCCCTCTCAAGCTCAGAATGATCTTGAAGCTTAGACTCGTAATTATTTTCTTTTCCATTTTTGTCTCAGTTATTGAATGTATAAATTTTTTTTAAATGTGGGTTTTTTTCTTAACTGTATGATATTGCACACTGTGCCAATAGCTTAGGAATTATTTTTATATGAATGTTGTTCATATTGTATTGCATTTGATGTAAATGCTGCATACTTCTTCATGTCATTCTTCAGTTATTTATCCACTTTCCCATCAATACATGACAATTTAAGGTTTCTGCCATCCTCAAATGTCATCTCTGACTGGACATTTATTTATTTTCTTCCTTTTCATACTTTTTAACTCAGTGCCTTTGAGTCATCTGCTATGAATCAAGTAAGTGTAACTTCTAAATCATACTTTTTTAAAGCAAATGAGTGATCTACAATGTAATCTTTGAAAACATAGGGCCCACCTAGAATTGAAGGGGTCTCCAAAATTATATCTTATGATAGTCGATCCTGCTAATATTTAGATTCTCATCAATTTATCAAATACCAAGGGGCAAGGGGAAGTAATTTTTGTCCTGCTTGGATAACTTCTTAAGAATTTAAGAATTCTAAAACTAGAATTTTTAGTGAGGAAGAATGAGACTTTTAAGTTATATTGCACAATATATGTATCTGAGAGCCTTAATTTTCATTCTTCTGATTTATAATAACACAAAGTTTCCGTTAACCTCTCTGCTATTTAGTACTTAAGTATTTCCTTCTCTGACGTTCTCACTGTGTTTCTCTGAGAGTCTAAACGTAGTACTCATCTCTACGAGAATTTCTTTCACATCTTCTGCCTTCTGTCATTTTAGCGTCCCAGGCTAATTGCTACATCAGCTTTCTGTAGATAAAGATTCTTATTCATGGACAGAATGGGATAATCACAACTTCCCTGAATTTGGACAAAACTTCCAGAGAGGGTCATGGTTCTGGGAAGATACCCAAATTCCCATGCACAATCCATTCCTCCAACCACAGGCAGCCACTGACCCCAGCAGCTCACCAATTGCCAGGGTCAGAGAGTTGACTTCTGGGGCTTGAAATTTAGATAATTACTCTCATTTTCAGGCCAGTAAGGGCTCTGAGATCCAGAGATAAGTACTTCAAAGCAGGTGAGGAAATTCAGGGAGGTACAAAGGGGTTAAGGATTGGGGAATACAGTGCATCTGGGGGTTGGTAATGCCTTCCATGTGGGTGTACGTGTGACAGCCTCCGGGGGACACTCAGAAACAGGTTTAACAAAACAGTTTATTCTATCACCAACTAATTAAGGACACAGTCAGAAGTTAGTAGGTTAACGCAGGCATTCTGGACTTTCCTCCCTGGGCCTCCAGAGGAAAGACACTCTGCAGCGGCCTCTTCCTTGCCTGGATTCTCTCCTCTCCTCCTTTCCTGCCCATGTGTTATTCACAGGATCCTGAGACCCAGCTCCACCAGGGGCCACGGAGGGAGTCAAGTCTAGGAAGACTGAGGAGGTCTACTCAATGAAGACTAAAGTTCCAGGCTTTCTTGTGGACATTGGACTATAAGAGGTCTCAGAGTAATACACTGAAAGAAAAATATATCTTTCTATGTAATATATTTAGAAAAAGGAAGTTCTTTCCCATCCCAGTAAGGATCTGACTTTGACAAAGAATCTCTTTCTGCTCTTTGTTTCTTTGAATTAGCTTTATTTTTAAGGACCCCAAACAGGATGACTCTATTTTTAGTTGAGTCATAAAGCCTCTTTAAATCTTATTATCGCCATTCACAAAAACATTAAAATGTACTTATTTATGAACATGAAGGAAAATATCAGGTAATTTATATGTATGCAAAAATATAAAAACCATCAGCAAAAAAGGGACTATTTAGAAGGAGATAATAGGGCAAATGACATTTACAAGTAAATCTTTTAGTTTGACTTTTAGTTAATTTAATTTGCATGCTTTTAAAAATAAAAATTATAGGGCTGGGGATGTGGCTCAAGCGGTAGCACGCTCGCCTGGCATGCGTGCGGCCCGAGTTCGATCCTCAGCACCACATACAAACAAAGATGTTGTGCCCGCTGAAAACTAAAAAAAAAAAATAATAAAATAAAAATAAAAATAGAAATTATAACTAGGCACGGCGGCAAACACCTGTAATCATTGGGACTTGGGAATCTGAGGCAGGAGAATCACAAATTCAAGATCAGCCTCTTCAACCTAGAGGACCCTGTCTCAAAATAAAAAATGAGAAGACTTGGGTTGTAGCTCAGTGGTAAAGCACTGTTGGGTTCAATCCCTAGTACCTAAATTAATTCATTAATTAGCTAATTAAAATTATATGCAAAATATTAAATCTATTTAATTGGTAAACTATATATGGACCAACCCCACACTATATATGGACCAACTCAAAGGCCCCAGAGCCACCCCAGTTTAAGACCAATGTGAGAAGAGCAACACTGTGGGTTTCTCTTTGTTCCTTCCTGTGAAGACTGAGACATGCTAGAAAGGTCCAGCTATCACCCATGGGCTCCGTCAAGGAAACTTCAGGCCAGCTCCTCCCAGCTGCAGAGTTTGTACCATTCCTGTCCTGGTGATAAATGTACTAATGGAGCATAATAGATTTTTAAATTCAGATTTAGTGGATCCTATTTGGGGCAGAATGCAGTAAATAAGCATTGAAGCCTGGATGATAGATGTCAAGTAGTTCAGATGAATTATAAAGAGATCCTCAGAGCTCAAATAAAAATAATAATAACTGAAAGGATTACCTTAGAGGGTATTAATACAGTGATCTTTTCTAATGGGAAATTCATATCCTTAATAGGAAATTATTTTTTTCATTTACAGGGGAATTTCAAGCACAGAGACTTCTATTCTGTTTAACTTGAACTGTAAAGAAAAAGTCAAGTTCTTTTGAAGGCAATACATAACAATTAGTTCACCCGGTCAGAAAGAATTAAGAGTAAAATCTATTTATTTTGTTAAAGAGTCCATGTGTCAAGTATATAAGTTAGCACTGTGAAATATCAAATGCACTGGACATTTAAAGAGATTGTTTTATTCAGCCTATTGCAATAGTGACAACGTTCATTTGATGAATATCTTAAAGTTTTACAAAAAAATATTTGGGAGTTGATTGAGTCAGACAAACAGAGATGACCGGCTTGTCTTACAGGGTCTTGGGAACAATGTTTAAACTGTCTTCCAAATGACAAAATTGTTGCAGAAATAGAGTTTGTCAGATTAAGAATTCAATTTAATTAAACACAAATTAACATATCTTTAAGAATTGCAAACATTTGAAAGAATTAATGCTACCTTATTCAACCAGCCAACCTGTTTAAATTTTAGAAAACAATACCTATGTGGAATAAAAATTATATACTGTGTTACATTTAATATTCAAAGCTATTATACCACAAAACTTTGTTTGTATTACCCAAAAATGTCAAACTAATTTTGTTTACTAAAGATATTCCTAAATTTGGTTCCTGTGAATTTTTAAAATGTTTTTGACACAATTGTATGAGAAATTTTTAGCATATTGAAAATATAAGTTCAATTTTCTTGTTTTCTGGAATTTTTTAGGAATATTCAATTTATTTATCTTCATTTATCTTTAAACCTATACACATAGTTTTTTTGAAGAAGAAGATTTTATAATCCTCCATGGTAACGACATCCAGAGGCAAAAAAATATCACACACACACAATGAGAGGAAGGGTCGTTCTGACTTACACGCATATAAACATTCAAACATAAAAACGTTTATAGCTTCAATTCTGAAATTACAGCCTGAATCAATCATAAGGACAGAAGTACAGAATTTACCAGACCTACCATTCACTGTCTAGTCGGCATGAGATTCTGAATCCAACTGAGGAAAAATGGATGAATAGAGAAGCACAGAAGTCTGACAACCAGGTCCCCTGCCATCTTCCACTCAACACAAGAGCTCTACAGCCGTTCATCCATCCAGAGGATCCTGAGATCAGGGGATGAATCCAAAGGAAACAGAACCAAGTGAGTACCCTACCTAATCCAAATCAATTCCATTCGATGCCAATAGCAGACAGGAGTCTGCAAAGTAGGGTTAGGGCTGGACTCAACCAGGGCTCCCAGAGCCCCAGTCAGGAAGGGACAGGGCACAAAGGCTATTAGCATTGTGAATCTGTGGAGAGAACAGGACCCATTGCAAGCATGGTGCCAAAACCATAAGGGAAAAGCACTGGTCACGTGCAGAGACGATCCTGCTCATGCACTGCGTAGGAAAAAACCTTCATTACTGAGGAGCAGATCAGAGAAAATGAGGGGACCTAAGTTTTATAGTAGCAGGTAAGTGATGTGATCATCAGCTAATTTTGAGAATCATGAAGCAGGATGGAATTGGGTCTTGCCTGAGGTTCTGGGTAGGGTAAAGTTGGGTCATATCTGGACAATAGCAAAGTCAAGTCTCCCTCTGCAACTAGCATTTCTAGGAACTCAAAAAATATGGGGTTTTCTTTACCCTTGCTCCTCTCTAGGAGTAGGGGCCTTAGCAGAACTCAATATTCTTGATATCTCCTGATATTTGCCAATGGATTCCTCTAAATTTTTTTTCAGAAAAAAATAACTTGTGTCCTAGCAAGTTTGAACTCATTTAATAAAAGAAAAATTGAATTAAAAATGAAAAGATTTGGATGATTTTTACAATTACAGGTTTACAGATGTTTGTTTTATTTCTTTTTGGATACTTCCATTTTTGTAGGAAATTTTTATTTTAAAAATTAATGTTACGCTACCATTTTCTGATCATATAATACTTTTAGTAGTATGAAGGTAAATACAAAAGATCAAAAATAAATGTCACTCATGTTTTTATTATCAACATTTTCTACCTAAAACTATTAAGTCCTACTATTCAAGAAATTTTAATATATCTTGTGTCATTTTCCCCAAATTTCTTATCAAATGGGATATTCTTAAAACATTTCCTATGTCCATTATACAAATTTTAAAACATTCAACATAATAAAATACTGGATGAAAGATAAATTTCAAGACAACTTCCCTGACCACTAAGCTGATATAGGTCACTTGCTCTGTATGCCCTACCACAGCTCCTTATTTATTTCCCTCGTAGATCTTACCAAAACCACTGCCAATAATTTAGGTCTATTTTCTTCCATGGTTATTGTTCTATTGAAGATACAATTTCAACTCAAGGAAACTCCAGTAATTAGTATTTATTCTGAAAATCATTCCTTTCATTAGGATTGTCCAATTAACCAGCATGTATGTCTAATTTTAATAACTATTATGCACTGTAGTCCCTCCTTAGTCAGTTTTTCCCATACTTTCCGTTACTGTTTGTCCACTATGATCCAAAATTATTAAATAGAAGATTCTACAAATAAACACTTGATAAGGTTTTAGATGTGCATCATCCTGACTGCATGAAGAAATCTCACATGTCCCTCATCCCAGGATATGAATCATCCCTTTGTCTGGTGTATCCACTCTGTATAAACTACCTACCTATTAGTCACTTAGCGAATTCATAGTGTTTGGCTTCAAATAACCAATTTTACTTCATAATGGCCTCCAAATGCAAGTGTAGTGATGCTGGCAATTTATATACACCAAAGAAAAGATATAAAATGCTTTCTTTAAGTAAAAAAGTGAATGCACCATAATGCATTTTGAAAGAGGAAGATGAAGACAGCAATCACATAAATTTTATTATAGCATATTGTTATAATTGTTCCATTTTATTATTAGCTATGGTGTTGATTCCTTACTGTGTCTAATTTATATATTAAACTTTATCATAGGTATGGCATGCACACATAGAATTAAACCGTGTACATGGGGTTCAGAACTGCCCTTTGTTTTCAGGAATTCACTAAGGGTCTTGGAACATATCCTCCATGGATAAGGGGTTTGAATATATTATTATTTTTATCAAATTTGTGTGATAATTTACAGCTTTTCTTGATGGGAGATTTTTCTTTAATTTTTATTTTTGGGTACTGAGGATTGAACCCAGTGGCTCTTTACCATTGTGTTACATCCCTAGCCCTTTTATTTTACTTTTTAAATTTTGAGCTGAGGTCTCACTAAGTTGCTTAGGTCCTCACTAAGTGTCTGAGCTGAACTTGAACTTGCCATTCTCTCAGCCTCCTAAGTTGCTGGGGTTATAGGCATGCGCCACCATGTTCCAGTCAAGATAATTTTTTTTTAGTGCAAGATTATTGTTAATTAGTGGTTTGGATATGATTATTCTTTTTCTCTTGAAAATCATTTCTCTTTCTTTATCATTTCCATTTCTCTAAGGTACTTTCATTATGGGTCAGCACGTCTGGTGGTTTGGATGGCCCTGCTGTGTTACAGCTGTCCGTGTGGGCTTTGGTTGCACGGTTTTCTAACAGCTAGTCCTTATCCCACCTCTCCTCCTCTTCGGACACTCTAGATAATAAGTGTTTTAGATTGCTCCCCATTTTCCTTTTAAATATAAGTCCGTACACGTGGTTTAGCCAGCATCACACTGTTGTGACAAATGCACCTTACAATAACAACTTAGAGGAGAAAAGTTTATATGGTTCATGATTTTGCAGTGTCAGTCCATGGCCCACACATACACACATACACATCTATATACACATATACAAATATAGGACTAGAATAATGCAAGAATCTATTACTGTGGAAAAATCAGGCACTTTGTCCATTTTCCAGTCCCCACGTGATCACACTCCTGAAGGAGAAGGGCCGCATGTTTGCTGTCCTGCCGGCTGATCTGCAGCACCTCAGCTTTTTTGTCCTGAGAAAAATTGCCACCTTCAGCTGCTGCCCCTGAATAGTCCTTGTTCACCGAACCATTCTTCTGAGTTTTACTCTGGAACTGGTAGTTTGTCTACATGAAGAAAAAAGATACACTTTTAGGGTTAGTGTTATTAAGAACACCCATAAAATAATCGGCCAGTTGTGTGACTTTTAGTTTTCTATGGCGCTTGTGTTTCTAAATCAGAGAGATCCAACGGAGAGAAAGAGAGCTTCTCTCTTGCACTTTGTATAGGCTTGTGCGGCTTCTTTTGACACAGCATAATGTGAACAACCAGTGGGCATTTGTGGAAAGTACTTTTATCCATTTACAATAGCCATTAGTCTAATTTTCTTCGAATTGATTCATGTTGGTATTGATTTTCAGTATGTGTTTTGTTTTTTCATTCTGTCTTGGTAGTTGTTTTGGAAGCATTTAGGAAAGGGAGTTAGTGGATGTGGGTCGATGCCATCTTAATCTTGAATTTCCAGCCACCAGCTTTTAATGTCTAATGTGTCTATTGCCACATTGCTCTCCCAGATAGTCCCCTTATCATAGCCCAGCCTGCAATATTGAAAGGGGCTGATATTGCCATTGATTTCTTTTATGAAATTTATCTGTGAAATGCTAGTTTATTCTAAAAATTTGCATTGGTGTGTGTGTGAGTACACTAGGGAAATTCAATATTAAATTAATAAATGGTGCTTATTTTATGTAGAGGACAGTGACAATGATGTAAATGGACGCAGTTCTGGAGAATGTCTCAGGGGGAATATGCTCCAACACTGGCTTTCAAAGCAGCTCACATGTATTGTACAATCCCCAAAGTCAAGTGCCACGTGGAGATCCGAGGACAGAGAAAACACATGCCACCAGGTCAGTTGGAGAAGACTTCATGTACGCACAGTGTCACAGCACACCTTCTGAGCCAGGGGCTAATGCATCGCGGTGTGAATGACACACCAGGGCACAGTTCTGGGATCTCATTTCCAGAGTTGGGATAGTAGGAGACTTTCTCAGGTCAGGAGGCTGGGTGCATAAAAGAGAGATGGAAGATGCTCAGAAAGTGGGAACACACAGTGTTTGGGGATCAGGTCATTGATGCTGGAAAAGTGCTTGAAGATAAACCTGAAAACAAAGATACTGAGTAAATTTTGGAAAGTATATTTAATTAAAATGTGTACTTTTTTGGACAATATCCATGTAAAAGGCCCAAGAAAGCTATGTAACAAAACTTTAAAGGTGTGTTTGCAGGAGGAGGGGAAAGGGTTTGTTAACTAGAATCAAATGGAGTTGAAGAGACGATATGATGGCCATTCTGTGAAAAGAGGGAGTGCAGGGGCTCCCTAAGCAGAAGCACCGGAGCCTGGAAGGTGCCTAGACCAGGAGAGACTTGAGGGCCCTGCATTACCCTTCTAACACCTCGGACTCAAGTATCCAAAAGATGGGTGGTGCCGTTAGCAAAATGAGTTTTTAAAATGAAGATAATATTAAATTGATTTGCATTTTACATGTAACTAATTCTTCTATTATTGTGCCCAGAAAGAAATTTAGCAAAATGAAGAAATTCTCAATGGATTGGTCCAATATTTAATGAATAGATAAATGTAAAGGTGTAAATACAATTTTAAAGTTTTTTTTTCTTTTCACTAACTTTTGGAAAGAAGCAGTGGTGATCATGTGACATTCAACATCATCACTTTTGAAATGACTGGATTGTAGGCACAAATGTTTCCTTGTGGTTCTATAAAATTGATGTATTTCTAAACTTCTGTTCAATTGGGATTCAAAATTATGGGAAAGTGAAATGGAACTTTATTCAAGATGGGCTAACTTCTCATTCCTGGGCTCAGGAAATGCTAGCAGCTATGTTCCCTGTTAAATTTTTCAGTGAGAAAAGTAAAAATAAACAGGTCTCTTTTTTAACACTAAGTTTTATTATAGTAAATAGAATTATGTGCAACATACCCCAGTTTCAATTTCTTCTTTAACTTTTCCATCTGTTATTTTATGCCTTACACCTGCTGAATTTGAGAAAATTAGAGATATCGAACTAGAGGAATCAACTCCAATTTTTTCCAAGATGTGTATTTATAAACTGCTTTGTTCTATAACCAATAAAAATTAAAATGTTAGTTGAGATTTTGTATGGTCCATAATTGGTAGAAACTAAAAACTATTTTATATTTTGATAAAATAAAATTAATTGTTCATCTGCATAGAAGAATAACCAAGCCAAGAGCTTCATTTTCTTAAAACGCTTTTCCCAATGTACTGACTACAATAAAATAGCATCTTGGTACCATTATTAACATGTAGATATTACTTGATTTACTTTATGGTTTTTTGCTAAAAGTACTATGAGAAAAATATAGATCCACCTTTATAAATTATTCATGCTTCTTTTTACATAAGAATATAATGTTTATTGTTCAACATTGTGAGAAATTTTATATCCCTCTTTACCATTTTATATATGTATATTTTATATGTATAATTATATATATAAATATCATTATATGATTTTTTATATATACTGTTTTGAAGTATTTTTAAACTAATTTATGGAAATAAATGTTATAATCAGATGACATTTAACATTTTCGTTTGTTAAATGATTGAATTTATATATAATGGCAAAGAGGGACCGCTGTTATCTGAGCAGTTCCTGCAACATGGAGGCAGTGAACCTGACCTGCCGCTATCTTAGGGGTATCACTGGGTACTACCAACCAAAGACAAATAGGGTGCTACTTGATGCTGGAAGTCCATGGATACGTTCAGAGGTGTGTGATGAAGACATGGATGAGCTGAGTGTCAACATGCTACAGAGCTTGGAGCTGAGATGTGCAGGTTCTGGAGTACGAGGAGTTTCAACATGGCGGGTATGTTAGAGAAGTCCTGAGGTGCAGTAGTGTGGCCCTGTCCCGGGAACATAGGGAGAGTTGTTTCCCAGACTCTTGCACCTAGACGAGTCTATGTGACCAGATCTGGTGGTGACAGGTGAGCTGGAGTTATTTAGGTTACTTCTAGAACACATCCTTAAAGGTCCCATAGGAAATTCTTTTCTGTGACAACTGGAAGCAAAGGCCTCCAGACCAGGGGTCACAGATTGGAGGAATTTGGGTCCCCAAGGCACTATTAAGAGCACCCCTGGCAGTAGAATCACTCTAACGGATCAGAACTGTGCGGAGGTCTATACTAGGTAAAGGCACTGGGTTCTTAGTTAGAGCCCATCCTTTATCCTGGTCACTTGGTGGGAGAAACACCAGAGTCTGAGGCAGAGGGAGGGGTAAGTAACAGAGGTAAGGTAATTAGAACATCAGAGTTATTTAATGCTCTTACACACAGGACGAGGAGCAGAAAATTTTACTATGGTCATATTTTGAATAAGTGCATATGCTGTAATAGTGACTCTGGGGATTGTCATGAGCCAGTTGGTATCGCCACAGGAAAGGCCATGGCCAAATGGAGTTCTTTCTTTTCTTATTTTTACTATTTATTTTTATCTTCTCTTTTAAAGATATCTCTGAGATAGAAATGGAAAGACTTTGTGATTTATTAAATATGATGGAGCAAAAAAGGCAAGGTTCAAATTGAGTGCAAAAGTTTTATGGTCGAGTCTGGCCAACACCATCGACTGAAATGGGAGATTACAACCCCGGGCACATACTTTCTCGCAAGAGGCAGGCAGTGATAGAGATGGGAATATTTTGTTTGTAATAACTCAGCCACATCTGGGAAGAGATTGACAGATAGAAATAGAGCTCTTATGTTTAGTAGAGAATTTGCCACAAAAATATGAGATGACTCATGAAGATTACCCATGGGAACAGGCTTCCAACTTCATAGGTCTTTTGATATACTGATCAAATTTATGAGCCATTTCCCATGAAAAAGTGCATACTCACCATAATCAGAGAGTTATAGACACTCTGAAGTCTTTTAACATGAAACTCAAGTTAAAAAACAAAATAGAAACTAAAAAGGCAAACAAAATGATAGGAAACCATAGATGAGTAGTTTCTTAGAATTAAAAAAAAATACACTCCTTCAGAAAAAAAGGTAGAATTTGAGACACTGTGAAATGCTGCGGGAAGGCCACAGAGAGGAGGTGCACATTGTTTTAGAGTCTTAGGAAGATACTTTCTTTTTTTCTTTACAGACCAGGGATGAAACACAGAGGTACTTAACGTGTGAGCCATATTCCCAGCCTTTTTTATTTAGAGACAGAGCCTCACTAAGTTGTTTAGGGCCTCGATAATTTGAGGAGGTCTGAATTGGCTGGGATCACAGGGGTGCAGAACTATGCCTGCCTTCTTCCTTTCTTTTTTCTTTCCTTTGGTTTCATTGAGCTGCCTCCCAAACCCTGTGCTAGAAGCATTCAGAGGGTTGGCACGGGGCTCTAGCACCATGCTGTTGAGGAGGTAGCAGGTATCTCTAAGAGCTGACCGTCTTGTCTTTAGTCACAGAACAGACACATGGTTGCAGAATGGGGTTCAATGGCAATAGAGTGACGCACATGAGGAAAGATTTGAAGGGTGCAGTGCTGGAGGGAGGGTGCTCAGGTTGGCATTGAGCCCCCTTCTTTAAAGGAAAAGCCAGGCCATCATGCGGTCCCCAGGACTGGCCTCTGTCCACAGCTCTGCCACCTCTCTTCAGCCATCTGCCAACCTGAGCCCCCTCCCCTCCAGCACTGCTCTGGGCTGTGGACTGCACAGACCAAACCCCGGGCTCTCGGTAAGGCACTCCCCTTCTTTGCTTTTGATACCACCAGTGAGACATTCTCACATTTACCGAGTTCACTGAGCCCTCCTCGGCCCCCTGCGGCTGGCAGTGGGGACCATGAGGAGACACAGGACAAAGCCACAGCTGGTTAAAGGTTCTGGTTGGCAACAGGCTAGAGGACTGTCATGGGCAGAGTCGAAATGGGCTGAACTCTGCTTCCCTTTCTACAGAGGCGACTCAGCATTTCAAAGAGAGAACTGGGAAATTGGGAGGGGGAGAGTGGGTTCAATAGTAATAGAAGCAAAAGTCACAGCCACTGGGGAGGACCACGTGGAACCCACCTGGGCTCCGTAAAGTGGGACTGTTTTATGGTGCCTCCAGAAGCTCATCTCCTACTGGGCCAGGGAGACTGGCACAGGGTGGGCGCTGTCTGGAAACCAAAGGCAATGCCCTGGGGGCCTTGAGTTTTCTCAGGCAGCTTCTTGAAGGAGCCTGGAGTCCTCCTAAGGCTGTGCCCCTCAGCAGAGAGAAACCCTGCTAGTGTTCAGTTCAAGTCTTTGTGAGCCAAGGAAGGGCTCCAAGGAGTCTGGCTGAAGTCCCATCAAGGAGGAAACCTTTCCTAAGGCTATGCCAGATTGTACCAGTCCAAACAGCCACCATCAATATCTGCTTCCCTTCCACTGCCATTATAGGACATCAGTACCCACCATTCACACTAGTCAAGGCTTTTTTTTTTAATAGTTCTCTAGTGCCTCTTTTTTATCTTTATATTCTTCAGATTGATTCTTCTGTACCTGATTCCACACCTTTTTGTTTATAGTTTTTTTCTTCCAATTTTTAACCCATCCTCTCTAGATTCTCTTTATTTATTCTAATAAGTTAAAAGACATGTCCAGTTTGTACATGTCGCAAAATAATTGAAGGTGGCCATGACTGGGCAGAAACACTCACGAGATGTCACACAGGTAAGAGGATCATGGTCACTGGCATTGGCTGATTATCAGAATGTGCTAGGTACTTTGCTAGCTGTTTATACATTATCAAATTTGCTTCTTATAACAATCTAGTGTTAGTGAACAAGAGAACGAGACTTGTTATTTAGTCCGTCAAAAATAGCACATTTTGAAAACAACAAATATTTCCCATTTGTTACTCCACCTCCCGAATACTATTCCACAAGGCACTTGATTTCCATTCTTTTTGTCTGCCCTGGACTGACATATTTGTGTGATGTTCTGACAGAGGTGGTATGTTATAACAAGTGAAGTGTTTGGGCTTCCTCTTTTTTGATAAGTTCAAATCTTACACCTGAAAAGGGAGTATCTGTAGTTCTCTCCCCACCCACCTTCTAGCAAGTGTGCAGAGGTAAGTAGCAGCTCATCCCAAGTCTGACATGTTTCCAAGCATTTACCTTTGCTTATCATATATCTGCCATCTTCAGCATTAATAAAAATGGAAAAGAATATCACAAAGAGAACAAAATTGGAAGGTAAAACTCACCCCACATTCTAAACCTAGGTTACTGCTCCCAAACTAACAGGTTCTAAGCTTGTTAAAAGTTAAATTGCTCGTATGATTCTCATCTGTATAGGAAAAGTTCTAACGCACTCCCTTTTATTATTGTTGGGAATAGGCCTAAGTAGTTCTTAGACTGAGTAACAACAGCAGAACTGTTTGTTTTGGAATCCAGCTTAATTCAACAAATATTTATTGAGAACCTATATTTGGGAGTCTGTGATTAACATTTGGAGGGCGATGATTCATGCTCAACTTTTCATTTGAAGCCCTCTGACTTCTACTTCCATCAGTTGTTTCAAAGTTTAGGTAGGAGCAGCTCCGTAGGCGCTCTGAGAATCAGCTTTCATCTCTATCACGGTGTTGACAGAAGGACCCCTTGGATCTCGGGGAATTGCCTGGCACACCAGGTGGGGTGGCAGAGCACGCTCTGCACAGTGAGCACTGGACCCTCCATTCGCCAGCGCCCGGCAGACGTGGAGGATGCGTTGGCACCCTCTTCTCCCTGGTGTTTGGGTTTCTTCTGCTGCTTGCGTATTTTCCTTGTAGCTCCACTGCCAAGTCTCACACCTACAGGGTCAATCCTTCACTGTATGTAGTTTAAGTAAAATTCCACATCTACTGCCAAACTGATGCCTACACCAAGGGATTTCCAACCATTTGGAAAAGAAGCTTAGGGGAGAGAAGTATCCTTTGGTGCTGTATCACTCACAGATTCCTCATGCAGACTCCTGGAGACTCCTTGGCTTGCTAATGACCAGTGCAGGCCTTCTTAACCGGCTGTCACGAGCTTTTCACTATAGGACCCTCAGTACTGACTGCACTTTTGGTGAAAAGGAAGCAGAAGTCTCCATAACCAGAGCATTTTTTTTCTCTAGCGTTGCTAGATTTTTCTGTAGGGACAATTTCCTGCCGTCAGTGCTGTGCCTTATTAGGAAAATGAGAGCAAATGAAAACAGCCGGGCAGTCACCGTCAATTCACTGCCCTGCCTTCCCCACAGTCCCTGGAAAGGAATTAGGGGGGACCTGTGAATCCAGTACCCAGGCAAAGCTAGGCAAAGCTGCCTCGGAAGGAAAGAGAAGCTTTCCACTCTGTCGCCGTTGGACACTCAGAGCGCTTAGGGAATGATGCCGGTCAGGAAGCTCAGTCTTGGGTTTCTGTCCGCACTTACGCACGTTCAGGGCTGTGTTTGTGGAACTGACCTATTGCTAGTGGTTTTTGTTTTTCAAAGAATTACATACCCTGCTCCATTGAATGACAGAGAATCGTATAGGAATCTTATTTGTAAAAAGTAATAATGATTAGAAAGTCCCCTCAGGGATCCCAGAGCTTCTTCATGATTTGATCGACTTCTAGGAAAAATTGCTGAGATGTATGCAAGCTACTGGATTAAATTAAAAAGAAAAGAAGGAGGGAAGGAAGGAAGGAAGGAAGGAAGGAAGAAAGGAAGAAAGGAAGGAAGGAAGGAAGGAAGGAAGGAAGGAAGGGTTGAGGTTGTGGCTCAGTGGTGGAGCGCTTGCCTAGCACATGTGAGGCCCTGGGTTTGATCCTCAGCACCACGTAAAAATAAATAAAATAACGGTATTGTCTCCAACTACAACTTAAAAATAAATATTAAAAAACAGAAAGAAAGAAAAGTGGGAAAGAAAGATGAAAACTGCCTGAGCACCTCCCACCGAGGGCTGTTCTGTGCCCCAGGTACTAGAGATGCGTCAGCTACTCAGAGCTGATACACAGACAGAATGTGAGCAGGCGGGAAATTTGATGGTTAAATTTTGTTTTACTTAGGTATAACAGTCAGAGACCAGCCAGGAAATTTTTGCAAAACTAGAAAAAAAATTTGCAAAACTAGAAGAGCCTAGAATACTACCTTAACTTTTTTTTTTCCATGAAAATAAAAATAGAAGAAAAGAAGCACCCAGTCAAAACTAAAGAAAAATAACCCAACTTGGCTATATGTTTTGAAAATGCTTCACTGATCGACCTCTGGCATCTTGTAGGAGCAAAAGGCTTCTCTGTGCAGTTCTTTCCTCCACTGGACGGTGATGCTGCATGGGAAAGCTTCCTGGCCTAACCTGGTTTCTGTCTGTTTTGAACTAGATGGAAGCACCTGTTTAGCTTAAACATTGGGACTAGTTTTCAAATGCTTATCTGCTTTTGTTTTGTCTTATTTATTTTTAACAGATATATCTTAATATTAGAGGGCTGAATTATTTCGAATATCTAGATCCTGCATTTTGTGTAAATAGTAGAAGCTTGTTGTGAGGACTCTACATCAGTACTCCAGTTACTTTTATCCACAGAATTATGTCTCTTTTGCTGTAAATATTAAATATTTCAGGTGATTTATGATATCATAAGAGCTTTTTAGGTAACTCTCTAAGGATCTGTTTGCTGGTCAAGGAATCTCCCTTGCTAAGGTGATTTTGGAGGACTACCTTCCGCATCAATGAGAGAAAAACAAACAAACAAAATTCTCTAACCAGAGCCATAAAGTCATTCTTTACACTCAGAGGGGATTTCTATCTATAGAATATTTTGTTTGTTTTTGAGACAGCCTCTCTCGCCTCATTGCCCGATTGACCTCAAATGCAAGACCCTCCCAGCTGAACTAATTTGATTTCCAAAGCAGTATCTACAGAAGAAAGAGGAAAAAGAAGAGAACACTTTCCCCAAAAATATTTCTCATTTTCTGTTCAAACAAAAAGCCAAAACTATATTTTTTGACATAAAACTAGATCCAAACTTATCATGTTAGATATCAAATACATTGAGATTTTTGGTTTTGGTTTTGATGAAACACACTTTACATGAATTAATAATGCAGGTACCATTTCAAAAGCAATACTATAAAAATACTAACAGTCAACTTAAAACTAAACTTTCTTAGCAATGTTGAAGATTTCATTGATATTTCTTGATCAAAATTTTTCCTTCTTCCTCCACAAGTTATTATTAACTTGAGAGTTAACTTTTCTCATATTTGATTTTACTTATGTTTTTCCCTGAAAAAGTTAGTGGTTTAATTTTTCCTATTTTCCATTACACATAAGGCCAATATCTTGTTTCTGTTGTGTGGTTTTGTTGTTTTACAGTGTTACTTTTTGAAGATTAATCATTGTGCATGCAGGTGGTTGAGTTGTGTAGAATTTTCTTGGGAGACTTATTTATTCATCATACTCTTGACAGATATTTGGACTGCTAGCCATGTTTTTTCATTTAAAAGATGAAGTTATATATATTTTCTAGGCACTAAGCATCAGCACTTCCAGGATATATGTCTGGGAGTAGAACTCTAGGAAAATACCTGAACTCACCCTACACCCTGTCGGTTACGCCAGAGCGATGGCACTGTGCTCTGCCAGTATAACTCCCACCCAGAAATCAGAGATCACGTCCACCCTTGTGAGATGTCTGGTGGCCTTCACCTCATGGCTCATCTGACCACCTCTCTCATACATGATTGTGGATAATATATTCTGAATATTAATTCCTACTTGATTGCAAGTGTCCTGGCCAAAGTTTGTGGTCTGCTTTAATTCTTCTTAATGGTGTCTTAGGATGCACATTCTTAACTTTAAAGTAGTCAAATTAATTATTTTTAAGGATATGTGCCATCAACTCTATTTAAGATATCGTTTCTACCCCAACAGTCAGTGATTCCAAGGAATGTTGGCAATAAAGTATATAATAGCTATGCTTATTTTTTTGTCTATTTGAACAGGTAGGTTCCTTTTCATTTGCATATGCAATTTTAACCACCCCCCAATAAACAGCCCGCCTCTCCCCTTGAACTTACACCGTTCCTTCTATTGTAAATTGTGGGGAAATGGAAAGGGTATGTTCAAGCTGTCATACACCTGTTCTGAATGCTGTGTTGTGGTGATTAGTATGACTTTAATGTAAGTCCCTTATTATCTGACAGAGTAAGTATTGTGACCATATTTCAGCCTTTTTTTCTCTTAGTACATTTTGAATTAGCATGTCAGGTGCCCACCCCCAAATCTTTTGAATTTTGATGTGAGTTGTATTGACTCCATTGATCAATTTGTTCAAAATTAACATCTTCATATTATTTAGTAAAATTTGTAAGTACACATGATAAAACTTTTGGTTTAATTAAAAATTGTAAATTACTGATTGAATTTTTATACTTTTTTTTTTAAATAAAGAAGTCTCAAGAGATCCACGAATTGGGGCAGCCTCCAATTCCACTTCTACAAAGTGGAATGAAAGGGACACTGGGCAAAAGAGAACAGGACTTTGCAGGGTGGGAACAAGCACAGGCATCAACAAAACCCAGCTAGTGAGGATCTTCAGGTTGCTACAGGCTGCTGTGTTTGGTGAAGGCTAGACAGAAAACATCTCCTCTCCTGCTGACTCAGGTACACTGGTATCCTTGCTTTCAGGAAAAACTGGCCTGTCCGAGGCTGAGCTTCACCTCTAGTCCATATTAGTATTACCTGATTTCTGAGAAATTTGATAAAGCATGAACGCTGTTGCTCATCTCTAATTACTCCTTTCCTGGAATCTATTCACCTGTCCACTCAGTTCTAGGAATATTGCTTCCATAATGAAGTATTTCCAAACTCTTCCTAAACTTTCAAAACTTATGTCAAGATAGTAACATATTATTATATTGATAGTAATGTTGTTACTGCCATATTTCTCCAAGTATAAGCGTATCTCCCAGAGCCAGTGAGGAAGTCTAGGTTGATTATCAAACCTGAATCGTTTATCATTTTAAACTTTATCTTAATATTGCTCTCAATTCAACATTGTTTTATTTTTACTGGATAACATTTTTAACAGTGCATGACTTCACTGAATATGCTTTCTGTGCGTTTTTTCCTGTGGGAGGTAATGGGGCTAGTATGAGTGTGCTGGTTACCTCTGCAGATGCACAGGGGTTGGGAAGGAAGGCTTTAGAAGCGTCATCTGTGTCTGACACTGCAGTGTGTTTGTGCTCATCTAAATACAACACCTGCATAAATTGTAATTTTGCCTTTAGGCACTCTTATTTTTTGTTTTCTTAGTGCTAGGAATTAAATCCAGGGCTCTGCTAAGCCTGCACTTTACACTGAGTTACACCCCAGCCTCTTGCGTGCTTATTTTGGGCCTAAAAGCAGCTCACTAAAATGGATATTGTTTGGAAATTTTAGCCTGCTTTCTAGCCACATCAATTTAAAATATGCCCTTTAGTTCTAGGCTTTTATTTCAGATTAAAATACTTAAAATTTGAAAGACTCATTTTTTATTAAACAAGACTTGGGAACATTTCTTTTGAAGCTCTGCATTTTCATTTCTTCATATTGAGCATAAGAAAATTGATGAGAGTTCTCTAATTACCATAGCAACAGTGATTTTTTTTAAATGAATGTTTTAAGGAAAATCTGAACAGGTTTATAACTCCAACACAACTGTTGACAGGTCTTAGTATGACCTTCTAAATTTTTATTTGGAGATGTAACATGCATTTTTAAAGTTGAATATTTTACCTAAGAGAATGTACAAGAATAAATCCATCCCTTCATTGATATGCATGTTCCAGAGCCTGGCAGGGAGGGATCTAAGCACTCTGCACAGAGGACTGGACTGCCCTGAGGGGAGACAGCCAAATGCAGCTGAGGATCTTTGGGCTGTTCTCCAGACAGTTATTACAAAACCAAAGGGGGTAACAATCCTCCAAAGATCACACACTAGCTGTACCTTAAAATTGTGATCTTTAACTGTGTGGTGCTAAAACTATGTCAAATAGCCGATAGCAAGATATGTACCGTGTGCTGCACAGGATGCAAAATAAATTCTCACTGTGTTTTGAGAACAAACTCATTAGCCGGGAAAGGACTGTATCCACACACCCCAAGGACATCTGAGTCCTCACACAGGTTCTGAATGTTGATGTGGAGTGTCATTCACAGGTGGTGGTAGCGGTACATTTTTTCATTAACATAACTATTGAATTTCTATTAGGTGGACTAAGTGCTTTATGAGATCTCTTGGTTTAGGGAAAGCACCTGGGTAAAACTGATTTCAATTATGGCCATAATTGTACTTTTGAATGACATTTTCCCCTTCACAAATATTTTCACTTCTCATTTGAGAAGCATACCCTGGAAAATAAGTAATGATATTATTAGCCCAACTTCACAGGTGGGGAAATTAAAAGGCTCACAGTTTCAATTCCCCAGGACTCTGGACAAGATCTGTGTGATTATTAAGACATGTGCATGCCTGGGATCGATACCTGTGGAAAGAAGGAGAAAGAAAGAAAGCTCTCCAGAGGGAAAGGGTGAGATGCAGGGCAGCCCAAGGAAGCTAAGGTTTGAGGCCCTGGATCTGGCACCACCATCGGGGGTCAGATCAGAAGGGCACGGGCCTACTTCTCCCCATTGTGATTGACACTCTGATCCCATAGGAGGCATGGAGCTGGCATAGCAGTTTTCTGCAGCTGTGGTGATCTCTAAAGAGGGTGACAGTGCAGAACAGTTGTATGATGGCATGTCTAGCCAATTTATTGTTGATGCACTATCTGGAGAGCCTGGTACCACATCTGCCTGCACTCACATAGGTCAACTCTGCAAGTGCCAAGGCAAACCGAATTTCACAACTCTCAAGGCGATTTCCGTGGGACTGCACCTTTATAACTCCATGTTATCATCCCGTGGATTGTTCTATCCTTTCTACCGACTTGCATGACTTCACTTTTTATCCAAAAATTCATCTAGAACTAAGCTTTGAAAGAACAATCATCTATCAAAGGAGCTTATGTCTATGACAAAAGTGGAGAAATATTAGCAAGAGTTATTATTTTTCAGAAGATTCATTTGTTGAGCTAAAGATATGTAAAATAAAGTGCAATGTGCATCTCTATTTGGTTAAGAGCACAGGTTAACTTAAGATCATGATATTTTGGGTTTGAAGCATCAACAGGTGTTCAGAGATTAATGAAAAGGGATGTTAAGTTGCCAAAGAACAAACCTGTTAAATATCCCAAACTTCTTTTTCTCCATTTAGTAGGAATTAAATCATGAGTCATACACTTATTCCTGGACCCAGAGTAATAGCACAATATAGAAAGTAACCATTCAAGAGAAATAGAAACACATTTTCTTAGAGTAAATATTAAGCCTCTGATTTCTGCCTCAAGCTCTCAGTTCCTATAGGAAAATAAAATTGGCTATGTTTGTTTAAAAATGCTTCACTCCTTATGATCGCTCTAAAATCAGTTAATTATTAGAATAAAATAAATTATTCAGAGGTACAAAATATGAATTTAAAATGTCTAAAGAAAATTTGTCCTAGAAAGTTGCTTTTCTAGTGAGGAGGTCTGGCTACTCCTCTAAATGAACCTCGCTGTTTTAGTGGCTCACTCAGGTCTACTCAGGTGACACTCACCTGGCCTCTCAGCATCTGCATCTTTGCTGTGACAGTGGCTGTTGGTTACTACCAGAAGGCACCAGTTGCCAAGAACACTGCAGACTGAAGAGCTGGTCAGATCTCAGGGAAGTTCCTAAGATGGGCAGCCACACTCTCTGGACAGGAGTTTTCCAGAGGGGGGCGATGATGTGTTAGCAGACAGCAGTCTCCGTGGAGGAGAACGCTTTTCTCTCCTGACGCTGAGCACACTAGCGGTTGTTGAACAATCAGCCCTGGGTCCTCAGCTCCTCCACAGTGGCCCTGTGCTTTGGCTTTGTACCTTGATGTCCCCTAAATTCAGTTTTCTCCTGTACACTTACCCTGCATCAAAAGTCCATTATGAAGATTAAATATACAATGTCACAAAGACAACGTGAATTGTGCTGTGTGCACAGTAGCCAGGCTGTTCCTAATTCCCACTCTCTTTGTGACCCTTTTCCACCATACATGAGATTCCACACTTACCTGCCTCTTGGAGACAGGCTGGGGGTAAGGAAGATCAAAAGGTGCATTGTGTTTGGAGGTGTAGCACATCCAAGCTTCCTGCCACTGACCACTTATGGTGCTTGTGCATGTGTGTGCGTATTTTGTACCTCAGAAAAGTCATTTCTCATGACTTGCCGTCAAAGGCTAAAAGTAAGATGGCACATACATAGAGTGTCAGAAAGGATGAAGCAGTGTGCCTCGGTTTCCACTTCACAGGATGTCAAGAACTATTCAGGGCACACATTTTCATGCTACATCAACTCATGGTTCTTGACAGTTTCTCAATTTTCATATAAGAAAGAGGGAAATGAAATGTCACTTTGATTAGCAGAATAACAGAGCGTCAAGTTACAGTAGGAACAGAGTCCAGGAGTCCAGATTGTTTGTTCCTTTACTCTTCCAACAAATGTTTTCTGAGCAGTCAGTGTTTACATGCTCGGGACAAAATGTGAAATGAGAGCAGACAAGGCCTCTGCCCTGATGCAACTGAGCTCTGCTGGAAGAGGGGGATGGAGACCAAATCATTAAACAAATGAATCACTTTGTGCTGTAAAGCACAGGGTGATCCTTGGGCTCCTGGAGGAAGGGTCGTTTGGCTAAGGTGCAGAGGAGGAGAAGGTGTCTGCCAGGTCACGAGGTTGAGGTCCAAGCACAGGCATGCTGTGCCCCTGTGCACATGGGAAGAACAGACCACATCCCCTGTTCTGAAGAGAGCCCCCCCCGTGGTGGGACAGCGGAGGCTGGGGAGCGAGGAACCCCGCAGCCTCCACACTGCAGAGGTGGAGCCCACCCAGACCCTGGACGCAAGCTGAGCGTTTGGTGTTATTCTGTTGTCAAGCAGGGCTGGGGACAGGGGTGGGGAAGGAGCAGCTGGCCAGCCAGGCTCTGGGTAAGGTTCACCATGTACCCAGAAAGGCCTCCTTTGGGGAAAGTAATTAGAAGAAATCACAAACTTATTAGAAGTAAGTCCCGCTGCTGCTGTAAGCCCCTCTGACACACCAGTAGTGCCTTATGGAGTCCCGCACAGGTCTGCAGTCACCACTATTTACGCTGTGGAGATGGCATTTTAGAGCAGATGATCAACACGAAAGTACCACACCAGGATTATTTTAAAAAGAAGACAGCAAGAATGAGGGAGGGAGAAGAAAGACAGGAAGGCAGGAAAGAAAAAGGAAAAGGAAAAAAAAATGGAGTTCCCTCTTCAGAGGAAAACAAAACTTCACACCGGTACCCATTTACAGAAAAGCCATGCGGAGTAACAGAACTTGAACTTAATCCACTTTGACCATCTCAAATAAAAATCCGCCGAGAGGGAGATGGTGCAGTGTGCGCGGTGCTCCTTCTCCCTGGAGGTGAGTGCCTCTGGTCATCTGGGCTCAGAGGTGGCTCTCATCCTCTAAACAAGGCCCTGTCACAAGTTATAGAGCAGAACTTGGATTCCATTCTCCTTAAACTTGAAGTTTGCTAAAGGAAAGGCCCTCAGGTCAGGGGCCCTGGGCTAACTTTTCAAATCTCCGAAAGAGAGCCAGGAAGTCCTAAGTACACCTAATAGACTGGAAAACTAAGTTCAGAGGTTGGTGTGATGCTGACTAAGTAACCATCCCCTGTAATAGCAGGCTTCGACTTTCTGAATATGGCCTAGTGGAAGACGCATCTTTATCTTGAATCTCAGAAGCAACACTTGGTCAGATTCTGGCCTTTCCCCTAACAGAGCTTCTCCTCCCTCTGGCCCAGACTTCTCTCCTCTGAGTTCTGTGTCTTCCTGTGGAGTGACCCCTGTGGGGACATCCTTACCTCCACCACACAGGTCTCACAGCCAGCAGCTCCAGATGTAAGAATCCGAGGTGAATTTTTGTGAGTTGAATACAGAGGGGGGGAAATTACGAGATGTTAAAGCATGCAGAAAGGTGAAGACGCGCTCATTGGTTCCTGGGTGAACTTCCGGCTGAGTTTGCGGGAAGCGAGACATGGTTTGTATTTCCTTTTGCTGTATTCCAACTCCTTGCATTTTGTCCCCCTTCCTTCTTTCTGTCCCACTCAAGTGTTAGGGTCAGGATGGCGCCTGGCATTTTTCAGGGGGAGTGGTTTGTGAAATAAGGGCAGCGAGCTATTAAGTGTGGAGATTCCTTATTGGTTGACTGCTGTATCTAGTTTATGTTAATTAGATAAGCTGTGTGGAATGTATATATACCCCTCCTGTCCTACAATAAACGGCTCCCACTCCTGCTGTATCAATGTCCACAAGTTGCTCGTCACCCCCCCATCCCCACCCCCCCACTCCCCCCACCCCAGTTACTGATTAGTAAAAATGAGCATAATAATCACAGTACTCAGTACAGGGGGATTTTGTGAGGATTCAATAAGATAGTTCATAAGTGAGCATAGCAGTGGGTCTGTATGGAAATAATAAATCTTCTATATTGTTATTTTGAAGTAAGATATCTTATTCTATGCCTCCAACTTAGCAAGGAGTTAAAATGATTTCCTTGCTTAGAATATTATTTTACATGGGGTTTTAACACAACTTCAAGGGAGAAAAACATTGAGCCGGAATTCAAGCAGTTCTCTGGTTTTCTTCAGGCAGATAAAGCATCTCAAGGAAAAAGCCAGATAAATCAGAACAGAAATGACACACTCCAGACCACCTTAAGTAATGTGCGACACCAGTCACACCTGGTAAGACAGCTGACATCAGGCAAGATTCTGTGAAAAATGTGATGTTTATTCATTAATTACCATTGTAATCAGCTGAGTTTGGAGACTTTGATCACATTTTTTTAATCCTTCCCCTGCAAAGAATTAAGGTAGATACATAAATTTATAATTATTGGATAATTTTTGAACCAATGAAGCAATTTATTAACTGCTACTAAAATGCAACCCTGCATACACACACCCAGCTGTGCCCTGGGATACTGCAATAGGCCATTTCCCTGTGAACTCCTACCCTTTGTCATTAGGGAGTAGATTTTTACCTGGGATCCATTAAGTAAGTCTCTCTCCCCGTCTCTACCTAGGAACAGCTTCTCTCACCTTTCCTCTTCTGAAACATGTCATTCTGTCAACATCACATCGGGATCCTTGTTGGATTCCTTATTTCTCTATTTCAAGGCTAACCACGCAGTATTTTAAGTGATTTTCGTATAATATTCTAACCTGGAAGGATAGGTCTAATATTTCTTTTATACTGTTGAAGGAACTGAGCTATGGACAGATTGAATGATGACCTGAGGGTCCCAGGCCAAGAGAGGTCAGAGTTAATGGACTTCCACTTGACCATCTTCTCTTCAGCTGGACTGCTCCAAGGTCACCTCCTGCCCGAGGGACGGCTGGCCTCTCTTCCCTCTTTCCTGTGGACTCATCCACACATTCAGACGTGAGTACGGAGCACCTGGTTGGTACCAGGCATGCTTCTCATTTCTGGGACATCATAGTGGGAAACATAAAGAGGATCCATGTTCTTCTGAACTTTGAGACTCTTCCATGGAGACAAAATAGGAAAGTAGATCAAAGAGTCAACAGCATCACTGGAGATGTTTCCAAGTGAAATAACCACAGGTGATGGAGAAGAACCTGGCTGGGGAAGGGAAACATTTTTTTTTAACTGTACATGAATATTAAGCATATAATTTCTCTTCTGGTGGTTAAGTATTTAGAAGAAAGCAACTGATCCTCTGAGTTAGGAGGCCTGAAGGATGTTCAGGGCAGAGGAAAGAGCAAGCTTGTCAAGTTCAAGTAATGACACAAGGTCACTCCACTCATAGGGTGAAGGAGAGGGAGAGGCGGGAACTGAGTCCAGAGAGACAGTGCGTCCAGTCAGTCGGCCTTTAACACAGAGTGCAGAGGGGGCCTCCTGTTCTACATGGAATTGGAAGCTGTCAGGAAGCTTTAAGAAGAAGACTTGCACGGTTCTTTTCTGTTCCAGTAACTCGGTAGGAACGTGGAAACTACGGAAGAAACAGGATGGCATTAGCGGTTTCTGCAAACACTCTGGGAACTAGCAGCAGCATGAAGAAGAGCAACGTTGGGCGTCTCCGATATCTGATTCGCTTGCAAGGGCAGAGTTAGGGTTTTTTATGTGGGTGGTAAGGAAAGGAGATCTTGTAAATAACTGTTTTTGATAAAGAGGGAACACACACAGGCATACACAAATACCACACCCTTACAAACACACACAAAACTTATGGGCTGAATATTGCTTTTCAGGTCCTTCTTTGGTGAAAAAATAAAAATCTGATTACTCTGGGAAAGTACTGCCAAAGGGAGCCGTGTAGGAGGAGGCGGCCTCCAAGGGAGTCCTCTGAGACTGGCGACGCACCACAACTAATAAATCGATGATCAAATCACTTTGAGAATAATTGTGTTTAAGATTTTTCCAGCTTTATTGCAAGATTTTAATAGCATTTAATATGCTTATTTGCAGTTTTTACCAGCTAACTCTGAAATAAGCACACACATGGGAACAGCAGCTTCAACATATATGTGACAAAGGAATCCTCACAAAATCCCCCTGTACGGTGGTAAGACACATCTTTTTGGAAAGCTTGAAGATCTGGACATAGATACAATTGTGCACTGCAATAATGATTTGATTTTTGAGAGCAAATGCTAAAGGCCTTTTCGTTCTGTCTTAGTAACCAACAAAATACACGAGGTATTTAATGCAGTTGACTTTCTAGAACATTTACTTACATGAATTCTGTCAAAATAAACATCATTTAATTTTGGATTTTTGAGAAATAGTTAAAACAAAGAACATGGAATAATTACCACTCCTTAACGATTTCAATGATATTGTTCAGTATTTGTCCCCTTTTGAATTGATGGAAAGAGCTCATAAGACATTGGTAGAGTGATTTTACAACATGTGACCAAAACAACTGGTCTCCTCTGTATTGCTTAAACCCAATGCCATTCCTTGTACTCAATTTGTGTGGGGGGGGAGGGGCGGGGGTGCGTACTAATAATTTTATCTGAAATTTGTTTTTAAGTATAACTCTTGTGACATTGCTCAGACTTATTTGCCAACTACAAAAATGTAAGCATATTACCTCTGAATGTAAATTCACAGCAAGGATGAGTCACTGGAAAATGAGATCCATATAGACACTGAGGAATCAACAGCAGGTAGAGTGCAGGTGGAATTATTTACTTAAACTTAGGAGCCCCCACAACTGAGAGGTGATAATTCAGGAAAGAAGCAAGAGATTATTCTGGGAAGCAGGAAGCTCCCAGTCTACTTTGGAGGGGCTGGTTCTCTACTGCCTGTATGCAGAGGGGTAAAGAAGTGCGTCATCTGTCAACAGCGCGTCATCATTGTGGGGTTCATTTGAGGAACAAGACCACTCTGCCGTGAGAAGACTGTGGACACGGTTATAAGCACCATCTAGAGTCATTCTAAGGCACATCTTAGGAACACTTTTGACCTCAGACTGCATCAATGCGTGTATTGGTAGCAATCTTGAAGGAAATGTGATACTGGACAAAGTCATGTCGTTTGGATGTCTGTGTTAAAATGTAATTTATCTTGGCTATGAAATAAAATAATGGAAACATGAATTATATAATTGACAAATGGAGCATCTTGTTTTCAGAGGTTGCAGGTTCTCAGGCAGTTGTGAGAATGACAGAACATCACAGGTGCTTTCCACTTGGCTTCCTACAAGGCTGACCCCTTGCAAATCTTCTGTTCAATATCACAGCCAGAGGGTGGAGGTTGGTGCTGCTGCAGACAACTTCTCCATCACCAAAAGGATCTCTTACACCTAAAACTGCCTCCTCCTCCTCCTCTCTTCAATTTCCTAGCCATGCACAACCACTCATCTGTTACTTATTATTATTTTTTGTCATATTAAGAATATTATATTATTGGAATCATGCAGCATTCAAACTTCTGGGGTTGGAATTTCTATTTAGAAATTAATTCACTTTCCTTTTTATTGCTGAGTAGTATTCCATGGACTGGATGTAATGCAGTTTGTCAACCATTTTCCTTTTGAGGACAATAGGATTATTTCTAGTTTGAAGCTACCATGAATAAAACTGCTTAATCATTAATGTGTACTGTTTTCTGTGGAACATGCTTCATTTTTCTTGGGAAAAAAAGGTGAAGAGTATGTTTCAGTTGCATGGTAGTTCCTGTTGAACTTATTAGAAATTGTCACCCAGCTTTCCAGAGAGGCCATACCATTTTACATTTCCATCAGCACTGTAGGAATGACCAAGTTTTTCTGTGTCATTGCCAGATTTTGATATTAGCACTGTTTAATTTTTTTTAGATGTAGATAGACACAATAGTTTATTTTGTTTATTTACTTTTATGTGGTGCTGAGGATTGAACCCAGGGCCTTATGCATGCCAGCCAAGCGCTCCACGGCTGAGCCCCAGCCAGCCCCAGCACTACTTTTTATTTGAGTTATTGTGGTGTGTAGTTGCATTTCACTGTGGCTATTTTGCATTCCGTGACGGCTGATGATGTTAAGCATCTTATCCTGTGCTGTTTGCTATCTGTGTGTGTTAGGGTTCGCCAGAGAAGCAGAACCAACAGGGTGTCCCTGGATATGGAGCCTGAGCAGTCTCGGGACATGCAGTGGACAACCAGGAAACCCTGTGGCCTCATACAGCCTGGGTCTGAGGGCCTGGGAACCTGCTGATCTGTCCCTCGCCCTCACCCACATGCAGAGTCAGCCTTTCTCTGGCCACTGGACGTCCTGAGCCCAGTCACAGGAACTGGTGGAATCAGGCCCCAGCCTCTGTCTGTTGGGCCTGGTGCGGTTGATGTCTGTTGGGCCTGGTGCGGTTGATGTCTGTTGGTGCTCTTTCCCGTTCTCTCACTGGGTCATATTTTTTACTGTTGCATGTTTGCTTTCCTTTGTTTACATTCTAAACACTATCTCTAGTCCAACAGGGAGTTTGAGGATGATTTCCCCAGCTCAGCTTCTCTTTTCATCCTCTCCATATGGGATCCACAGAGCAAGAGTTTCCATTTTAATGCAGCTCCACTTTATCGATTTTAATTTGTGCAGGATGATTGGGGGGTGGGGGGTAAAGTTTAAGAACCTGTGGCCTAGCTCTGGATTCTGAAAAGTTTCTTTTGTGTGTTTTTATGAAAATTTTGCAGCTTTAAGTTTATAGTTAACTCTGGGATACAAATTTATGGATTCATCTATTTTCCTTTTTGCCTTGGACATCCCCTTTCCCAGTGCCATTATAAAAAAAAGGCTCGGTCATTCACTCCTCAGTTGCTTTGCACTTTTGTCAAACATCAGTGGGGAACATTTGTACAGATCTTAATGTGGCTTCTCTTTTCTGTTCAAGACAATCTTCCTTTTTAATCCGTTTTCCAATACCACACAGTCTTTATTATCATAACTACAGATTAGGAATTAGGATGAGGTGGAGTAACTCCCTCACTTTATTCTTTTTTTTTGCAGAATTCCTCTGAGCTATTCTGGGACTGTGGATTTTCACATAAATGCTGAAACTCGCTTGTGTGGGAAGAGTATATTCTAAATATTTAATGGGACAGTTAAGAGGTGGCAAGAGGAGAAGAAAAAGGTGTTATTTTTTTTAAAGAGTCTTTGAATTTTTACCCAAAGCAGATTCTACCAAAAAAGATCTTACAGGTAACTTGATAAGATAAACCAAGGTACATCTTGCATAACCTTAGGATTGCATGGATGTTTACAATAAGCAAATTTGATGAGCCCTGTACTAGAAAGTAATAAAGAACCTAATTCATCACAAAGATGTAATAATGGAAGGAATGAAAATACTCTAGGTAAGTATCATTAGCCCTAGATTTGAGGAGATGTTATGTTTTCTGGTAGAGTTACAAAGAAAGAAGATTTTGAGGACCTCGATCATATATGCTATGGACCCCAGCTTGGTTAAACATAGGAGTTAGCCTACAACTTTTCAGATCAATTAAAACAGAGGAGATGAAACCAAACAACTTGTCTCTTGCCAATATTGACCATCAGCCATGGTGTAGGCTTGATTGTGAAACACAGTTGTTAGTCAGCTTTGCCTTACTGTAATAAAAACCTGAGAGAACCAACTTATGAAGAGAAAAGGGTTATTTTGGCTCATGTTTTGGAGTTTTCTGCTATGATTGGTTTGCACATTGGCTTTGGGCCCAGGCTCAGGTAGCACATCACCTTGGAGAAAGTGTGTTGGAGCAAGGATTTGTTCACCTCTTGGCTAGAACATAAAGAGGAGCAGAACAGGAGGTCTGGGATCCCAGTGTCACCTTAGAGGGCATGTCCCCAATGATAGGAGGACCTTCCGCTCAGCCCTACATATTAATTTCCACCACCTCCCAATAGGGCCCTGGTGGGGTCCGCGCCTTCAGTAGACACTCTAGATCCAACTGCAGAGCACTCCCCTCTGCCACTGTCAGGGAGGGGGATGCACCTGTTCAGAGAAGGGGCTCTGAAGGTGTCTGAGGTGAACCCAGGAAAGATCACATTACAGCAAAATAAGAGGAAGAAATTGGAATCAGACAGCTGAAATAGAGAGTCAATACTGCAGTCTGGGATGACAGGCCATGGTCCAGCATGCTGTCTGTACCCGAGGCTGGTCCACGGTACAGGAGTAATTGCTGCATAAAGCAATGAGCATGAGAGTAGGAAGAGAGCAGAGCTAAGGAGCGCTCAGGCCCAGGAGGCTGGGAGGAGGACTGCAGTGCCTCTGCGGAGCAGGACCTGGCAAGAGAAGCTGGGTCCACAGCACAGGGAGGTGCTGCCCCTTGAGATGATGTGGTGCTGCCACTCAGAGACTGGCAGACAGGACTGGAAGCTAATTTAGATCCTTGCTTCAAAGTGTAGCTCACAGACCATGGCATTAGAGACCTATTAACATTGAGAAATGCAGAAACTTTGCTTCCTGTCCCCCCGCCCCGACCACTACCAAACCAGGATCTGTTTCTCAATGAGACCTTCAGATGGCACTTCACACATTAAAGATTAAGAAATATGACAAATAACTGAGATAAAAAACCATGTGGGCCAGCTGCAGTGGTGCATGCCTGCAATCCCAGCAGCTCTGGAGGCTGAGGCAGGAGGATTGCAAGTTCAAAGACAGCCTGAAAACTTATTGAGGCCCCAAGCAATTGAATGAGATCCTGTCTCAAAATTTAAAAAATAATTTAAAAAGGGCTGGGGATGTGGCTCAGTGGTTAAGTCTCTCTGAGTCCAATTTATGGTATAATAATAATAATAATAAGGAGGAGGAGGAGGAGGAGGAAGAGGAAGAGGGAGAGGAGGAGGATAGTATCAAATTTAAAATTAAAAATCATTTGCAGTAGGGAAACATTCATTATAAATTACCCAGTGATGTGTTCGGGAGCAATGATGCTCACATTTTAACAAAAACTTTAATAAAAAATTAAAAAATAAAGATTTGTGGAATGAATGAAGGAACATACACAAAGAAGCCTAGTTGTAGACAAGGAGAGAGAACTTAGAGTAGGGGAGCCACAGCTTCCCTTCTGCCCAACATTTCCCGCCCCCAACCCTGACCTCAGTAGTGGGTCTCTGGACAAACCCTCTGCTCCATTTCTCTGGTAGCACACACTGCCAAGTTCCTCTCCTCCCCTGGAGCCCTGATGCCCTGGCAGGGGATGAGCCATTTAGGATCTGTTGCAGGAGGTGTGCCAGGCGTGCTTCCTTGTTCCCTGGCCATTGCTGATTGGAGTGCAGCTCTGCGCGTCTTGAGAGTGACTTCACGGAACAGGTCGCCGCTCTAGACACAGGGACCTGGAGGATGAGCTG
>NW_027522545.1:0-102502 GCF_052094955.1 Ictidomys tridecemlineatus | reverse complement strand
TAAACACCTAATTGTGCCAGAATAAATGATTTTCTTTTAAAAGCTATCCTGTTTTCCACTGATTTGATATATCATTAGCATATTTGTTTATATGCCAATATTATCATATTTTTCAAGTTCATGAAATAGAATTGTTTTTGTCAGATTTTTCTCACTGTGAACAAAATACCCAAAAAGAACAACTTGCAGGAAGGAAAGTGCCTGTGCAACTAAATATAAATGAAATAATTTGTCATACATTCTTTGCTGAGACTTCTTTTGCTCAGCATATCATTTCTGAGATTCTTTCCTGTTATTACTAGTATCAGATTTTATTTTTTTATTGCTGAGTAGTATTCCATTGTAAGGACTATAACTTGTTTTAACCATGCACTTTCTAATTGTCATGTTGATTGCTTCCATTTGGAATTGCTCTTGAGTACTGCACTTCTGAAGTTCATGTTACAAGTCCTTTTGTAGCTTTGTTCTTCTATGTCTGGTGACAGCATTAACGGGGCACATAATAAATGTATGTTCACCTAGAGCAGCCACCAAGCTGTTTTTCAAAGTGATTGTAACATTTATCCCTTTAACCAACAGTGAATGGAGCTGAAATTGATTGTTCTATATTCTTCCAACACTTGGCATGGTCATTTGAATTTTAGACATTGTGATGGATGTGAGTTGGTCTTCATTTTTGTTTTCCTATGACTCATGCTTTTGAGCATCTTTTCAGGTGCTCTTCGATGTTTACATTCTCTTCTTTGTGTAGTATGGGTTGAAATATTTGATCCCTCTCTAAGTTGCTTGTCTTACTATTCCCAAGTTAGAAACTTTTATGTGCCCTTAAGTATATAAATTTTAATAATTTAATAATAGATATAAGCCTAAAATAAGATATCTGAATAATGTTAATCTATCAAGTTTATTATTATTATTATTATTATTATTATTATTATTATTATTATTATAAATATTATATGTGGCTTGTCTTTTCATTTACTTGATGGAATCTTTCAAACAGTAGAAGCTTATGATTCCAATGTTGTTCATCATTTTTTAACCTTAATAGTTTGTCTTTTTTGTATATCAAATATAAGAAATCATTGCCAAGATAAATAAAACTGTTTCTTCTTAGTTTCCATCTCCAAGGTTAGTGTTGCTTTATGTTTAATGTAGAAAATAGAAGGTTCCACCATGCGGCCAGCACATTGGTTTCATTAATGAGGTTCTTGGCATGAAAGTTAACTAGCAAGATCGAAATAAAACACACAGACTCAGTTACCTTTTTCTATGACCAGGTCCGAGACAGCTCCCCTCTCTGGCTCCAACCTTGAACCACCTGTAGGGCAGCAAGGATTACTCAGGGCTAGCAGGAGAGAGAGCGAGAGCACACCAGGGAGTAGCCTTTTATTGGGGAACAAGAAATTCAGGGGAGAATTCCATCCAATGAAGGTTGAGGGGGGCTGCACTCCAAGCTCAGGGTCAGTGATTGGCCCCCGGGGTCAGTGGTCAGTCACACCCCCACACGGACAGGTTCTCTCATCAGGAGAGGGCCGGAAAGCTCCGACCCAGCCAGAGCACCTCAGACCCAAACCGGGAGTTGCCGAGTCAGGTGTGAGAATGGCTCTCCACAGAAGGTCATTTAAAGCTGGAATAATTATGAGGGTGCAGGGGACCCGCAGTGCCTGGCCCATCTGTGCAGATGGTCATGGGGAGGTCGCGAGGGGAGGCTGTTGGCAGTTGGGTGCTGTGTACCCCTTTGCACCAACTGGGGAGCACCGCGTGAGGAGCCGGTCGGTGGTCACGGGGTGAGAGCTGGTGTCACCACAGAAGAAGCGCCAGTCTGGAGGGCAGCCCAGTGGCTGGTAGCGCTCTCCACCAAGGTGAGGGGCAGAGACATCTCATTGGGCACAATCTCGGGGTGAGCAGGCACTGGGCCAGCAGGGCATCGGAGTGCTGGGTGGAGGGGCTGAGGTCCGGTGTTGTGGGCTCCCTGCTGCTCCAGGAGCTCTGGGGGCTGCAGAGCTTGGGTGAGCTTGGGCCCTTGCCGCAAAAGACCACCCAAAAGAAGAGGAAAACAGACCAGAGAACTGCAAGCAGGGGGATCCTGCATGTTGGACAAATGCATCACTAGTGTAGGGAATGTGGGAAAGCCTTTAGTCCTAAGGCTACACTGTCCAGCTCCGGAGGATCCACGCTGGAGAAAGGACTTAGTAGTGCAATGAAGGTGGAAAAGCTTTCAGTCGAAAAGGCAACCTTATTCAGCCCAAGAGAATCCACACAGGACAATTGCCTTATAAGAGTGGTGAAATTGGAAAAGAATTTAGCCATCATTCTAACCTAAGTGTACACCAGAGAGTACACAGGAGAGCAAGGCCTCACAAGTGCAATGATTGTGGGAAAGTCTTCATACTAAATCCACATTTGTTCATCATAAAAGTATCTATAGTGGAGAAGATCTTTATAATTGCAGTGAGTATAGGAGATCCTTTGGCCACAAACACACTCTCAGTAAACAACAGAGAATTCATACCGAGACAAAGCCTTTTGAGTGTGTTCCTGACTAGGCCTAGGAAATGCCGCTTGGTGGGCTGGCCAAAAGGTAGAAAACAGGTGGGCTGAAGGGGGGCAGGATGGAGCAGGCCAGGACACACTAATTAACAACCTTTTGACTCCCTGTAGGAAGAGGCAATTCCTGGGACAGTTAACCCTGGCAACAGACTGGAGCAGGGGCAGGTTCTTGATAAGAGTGGAGAAAGGTTTCTGATAAATTAACATTTCAATCCCCCAGGAGACATCTCCAACTTCCTGGACTCACTCAAAATTGGCCTCCTTGATCTGACCTGAGGATTTGCCTGTCTATACTGACTTCCTGTCTAATTCTGGCTTCAGAACCTCAGATGTCATCAAAGATGGCTTATCCTGCTGCTGCTGCTCCTGTTGCTGTGAGTAGACTTCCAGAAACCTCTGGAACATGCTTTCTGCTGGCTTACCACTAGTTCACTTTTCAGTTAGTCAACCTCTTTTATATCTACCTGTGGTAATTGGAATCACTAGGAAACTTACTCAATGGAATATTAACTTAGTTTAATGATTAAATTTATTAAAAAGAAAACCATTTTGTTTTCATTCTTAGAGTTTCATTAATATATATTCTACCTCAGGAAATACTCTCTGCATAGTTTTATTGAACTCTTAAAACTAAGAAAACAATTCAATATCTCTCAGTGTTTCTTAGACTTTAGTCTGCAAATTAGCCACTTAAAGTTATTGGTTTAAATGAGATGCCTACGCCCTATCACATAGATTGTGATGGGTGCGGCCCAATATATACGTTTCAGATTTTGCAGGTGATTCAAACATTAGGTTTTGAGAAATTCTTTTGGAGGGCAAAATTCTATAATATTTTACCCTCCAACAGCACAAAGAGTCTATGAAATTGAAATTAGTATGTTCTTCTTTCAGGATTGAGCTTTGAAGCAATTTCTACTAAAGCCTTGAGCTTCAGTGCTTAACTAAAGAGGATGTGCTAATTAGGAGGTTAGCTTTGTCAAGTTTGGAATAATTTAAATTTATATATTTTGAATTGATAGAGACTATTTAAATCACCTATAATTCTGCAAACATTTCTTTAGTTGCTGGCACTTCTTTATTTAATTTCTTCTAACAGCTGCATGAATGAATTTGGCAGGGCCCAGAGACCTTCCTTGGATCCCTCTCTAAGCTACCTGCTGCAGACCACTCATATCTACCTGTTGCTCCTCAGTGGTATCTACTTACACCAAGCCCTCTCTCTCCTCCCTAGAAAACACACCTGATGCTTCTTGGCATAATGATGTAATCCCACAGGAAACAAAGCCTCCTTCACCTCCCACCCAGGTTCTCAGCTTGTCTGTTAAAACTAGAATTACAGCACGGCCCCACAGCAGCACCTCCATTCTAAAGGCAGCAAGAAGATGCAGGTAAATCTCTCAAATTTCTTTTCATACAGCTATTCTCTTCTCTGGGGCCCAGCCTGGAGCAAGGCCCAGCCTGTGAACCCACATTCAGAAGGTTTCACAAAGATCTATTTATCCCTTTGAAGGACTTATCTAAAAGTGGAGAGGGGCAGGCCTTCTCAGCTCCAAGGGCATGGGATGTGTTTCTTATGCTCAGGGAAGTCATAAAAAACTGTATTGAGAAGAATATGATGACATATTGATAGATATACTCCTAAGTAGTTAGGTTTTGTGGCTCAGCAATTGCTTCCTCTCACTGTAAGTTGAAATGTATCCTTTATTTGTGTATTTAGACTAATGTAGATTAATCTAAGTATTTAGATTAGTAGTTTCTCAAAATTCAAATTTCTTTACCATCAGCATGTGTCTGCTATGTGTATTAGATTTATATTAAAGTAAAAAAAATAAAAAGAAAAAAGAAAAAACTGTCTTTAAACTTGGAATGTGTGAGGCCCTGGATGAAAGTCTTTGACAAGGTTGAAGAAATGGATTTGAAAATAGCATAATAAAATGAGGGCAGATAACTATGTCTCCTACCTCTGTCCCCTACATAGACCATTGTCCTTAAGTCCAGGATAATATCTCAATAAATCTCCCCTGATATTGGCAGTTTGTCTTCTAGCAAAGGCACACACTGGTTAATATTCCACTAATAAATTTTCCTTTGATCTGGGACATATTACTTCTCTATTAATCACTATTGTATCCATAATTGTGCCTCTAATGCATACAAAAGAAGCCAGTGAAACCTATAGAATTTTGTTTAGAGAAAAGAGCTCCAAATCCTGCCCAGAAGGAGCAGTAGGGCCTCCTCCTAACAAGCAGCCTTCAGCTAGGGTCAGGGAACAGCACTGGACTCCAGGGACAGACAGTGGTGGCTGCTTCACTGTTGTATGCTGATTGCAAGTCCTTTGTGTATAAACTGAGAGGTGGGATGACTGGATCAAATAGTAGTCCCATTCCACATTTTCTTAGAAATCTCTATATTGCTTTCCATAGTGGTTGCACCAATTTTCAGTCTCACCAGCAATGTTTGAGTGTATAATTTCCCCACAATCTTGCCAACATTTATTGTTGCTTGTATTCTTGATGATTGCCATTCTGACTGGAGTGAGGTGGAATCTCAGTGTAGTTTTGATTTGCAGTTCTCTCATGGCTATGATACACCAGTTATCAGTGATGAGATCTGCTTCCTCACATGTTTAAATATAACTTTAAAAAGGGTGCAGGGGCAAGAATATAAAACAGGGCTTATTTATAAAGGGGTAATGCAAACTTCTCCTGTGAAAGAGAAGGGGGCCATAGCTAGTATCCTGGTGTCCCAAAGAGTGAGAGCATTCTGTCTTCCTTTGCTTTCCTGCTCTCTTCTCCTTATCTCTTTCCTTCCTTCATGTGTGACTAGGCTCAGGAGATTGCCCAGGTGGGATGGTCAAAAGGTGAGAAGCAGATGGGTTGGAGGGGCTAAGATGGAGTGATGTGGGCAGGAAGTGGTCCCAGGGTGCATCAATTAACAATTTTTACAACTCCCTGAAGGGAGGGACAATCCCTGGGACATGTTACCTTAGCAAAAGGTTGGAGCTTTGGCAGGTTATCTTTATAAAGGCGGAGGAAGTGCTCTGAAGACATTAAGATTTCAGTTCCTCAGAGGTGGTCTCAAACTTCCTGGACCTAAACTGGACTCCCTTCTCTAGATCGGATTCTTGCCTATCTACACTGGATGTCTGTCTTTAATTCTGACTTCAGCTAAAGATATTGGACATTTTTTTCATATATTTGTTGATTGATTGCATTTATTCTTTGAAGTGTCTGTTCAGTTTCTTTGCCCATCTATTGATTGAGTTATTGGTTTTTTTGCTGTTTTTTTGAGTTTTTAATATATCCTGGAGATTAATGCTCTATCAGAGGTGTGTGTGATGAAGATTTTTTCCCCATTCTGTGGATTCTGTTTTCATGTCATTGATTGTGTCTTTGCTGTGAAGAAGTTTTTTAATTTGAATCCATCCCAATTATTGATCTTGATTTTACTTGTGCACTAGAGGAGTCTTGTTAAGGACATCAATTTCTAAGATGACATGGTAGAGATTTGGGCCTTATTTTTCTTCTATTAGGCACAGGGTCTCTGTCCTAGTGCCTAAGTCTGTGATCCACTTTGAGCTGATTTTTGAATAAGGTGAGAGATGGGGTGACATTTCATTTTGCTACATGTAGACTTTTACTCTCTATTTTTTTTTGCATAATTTACAAAGAAAAAAAGAGCATAGGCTATCAATGCTCTAGTGCCTTTCAGTATGCTGTAGCTAGCTAAAATGCTGCTGAGGAAGGCTTTATATGAAGAATCAAGTACAGAACTTCCATATATTTAATTCTCCAAATGAAATACAAGGTGATGGTGAAGAGTTAATTGCAAAGAGGATACTTAATGGGAGAGGTGAGAGTTGGGTGTAACACACTCCTGGAGTAACATGAGCTCCCAGTGAAACGCTTACTGATCTGACACTCACTGAAAGCAGGGAAAGGTTGTGTACTCACCCATGGCACACTCATCCTCATATCTGTGCAGCCTGCCCCTTTGTATCCCTGCAGGCAGGTGCAGATATCCTTCCCATTCAGAGTTTGGTGTCACACATCACCCCCTTGTGGCTCGGACTGCTGATGCAGGCATCATCCAGATAAGAGACCTGTCCAGAGTGGGGCAAGTGTGGAGAGAGAAAACATCTCTCACTTGGAGAAAAACTTTCTCTTTGACAGAAGAGGGGAAGCCTTATGAGGGGCTCCTCAGAATAGAACAAAAAGATTTATAGGCAATATCACCTTCACCTGGTCCTATTGCAGGACACACTGTAGCATCAGCAAAGCAACTAGCTGCTCTAGACAAGCTCATGTTCCAACCCTGAGCCCTCAACTAGACATTTCCTCTAGGGCAGAGATGTATAGAGGCCAGAAAATTAGATTCTATTAGGGAGTCAGGAACATATGTATATTCTCCAGATTGTCAGATTTAGCAAATAAAATAGAAGATACACAATTAAATTTAAATGTCCAATAAACAGAAAACATTTTCAATGTAACTATGTGTAATATATCCAAAGCATCCAAGATGTTTTATGTGGCATCCTCATTCCCTGAAGTCTCTTTTGTACTTTGAAGTGGATTATGTCCCAGATGTATCATCCTTATAATGTTCCAGGCTTCCTGGGAGAGAAGGTCTGTGATTCTGGTTCATGGAATTCCAGATCCATGACCATAATGTCCTCCAAATGCACTCCAGGCTAGTCCCAATACTGTGACCATGTCCAAAAGCAAACTCTTTTCTCTATTCCTCTAAACCTCTTCCAGTGTTGCTGCATTAGAAAATGTCTTTCCAGTCCACCCCCTTGTAGTTGGAAACTTTGGACATGCTCTCGACTGTTTCTTCCCATTGTTCTCCATATTCATTTTAAATCTCATGAACTCTACCTCTGAGTAATCTTGTGATTCCACCTATAATGCCAATAACTTCATCTCAACTAAGTCTGTAATCCATGACCTCCTGAGTCATTATTGCTTCACTTGTGAAGGACAGGTCTTCCAAAAATGTAAATTGGATCATGCCACACATGATTTAAAACATTTCATGGAGTTATTATTGTCCTTATCACAAAGTCTAAAATCGTTAATATGCATGACCAACATATCTATAAATTGTTATTGTGTGATGACAAAATGAAGCCACACTGTTTTCTAAAGGTTTTGAAAACACTCAAATATCTGAAAATAATCATTTTTTTTTTTTTTTACCCATGGCATGATTTGGAGTCTATCCGAAACATAGGAGTAACTCCACCCTGTAGCAGAAATTTCAATACTCCAAACAAACAAACAAACAAACAAAACAAAACAAAAAGAAAGATGTGGAAAAGTTTAAAGAGATTTGTTTATTTTCTATTAAGGGACATGCCCAGAACATAACACCCACATTGTTCATAGCATTCCATTTAAAAGCAGAAAAATCCTTGTGTGCACATGGCCCTGTCCTCAGATAGGTGGGACATGATGGGGGAGACACAGGGAAGAACTTGTGTTCAGTTCTGAGCACTGAAGCTTTCTAAGCATGGACACATAGAGGACAAAACAATGCAACTACACTCACTGACCTGGGGTTTATTCCAGTAGAGAACAGGCACTAGGCTTTGCCTGGGCAGAAAACATCTGCCAGACTTGAACAAAGCTATTCATCTCTATGGCCAGTATGATGAGGAAAAGGCTGCAAAGGGTGAGCAGCAGACTCCCAAACAGAGATGTAGGGTTGCATCTCCATCTTCCACACAACTATGCAGACCCTTGCTATGATAAATGGAGTACATTTGGCATTTCCTTGGTAGAGACAATGGTCATAGATTTATTAGCATTTCTATTCACATACGAACATAGAATTGTTCAACACAGCATGCTAGGAGATTAGGGCTTAATAGATATTTTCACTGAGAAGTCAGTACTGAACATTATTTTCTATAAGATATATAAGGAATTTAAAGTCTTCATTTTTTTTTTTTAAATTCAGTGTGGCTGGTGAAGTCAATTTTGTTCTTTTTCCATTTTTTAATCTTTTTTGGGGGGCACATGATTTTCTTTTTTAATCTGGAAATTTCTAGAATGTTTGAAGCTCAGTGTTTTGGAATATGAGGAAAATGAATCTAGTTGGAAAGAATTTAATGCTTTCCCCAAAAGATATCCAGTTATCATGATTATTATGTAATCCATTCTTTTCCCCACTGAGTTAAAATGCCAAATTTATAATATTTTGGGTCCCCATATACATTTCAATTTCAAGCTGGAATGTTTATACCTTTGTAATGCCTTATTTAATATTCTGTCATCAATGACACACCATTTTGCTTAATTCAATATGTATTTAAAATAATCTTCTATGGCATACTCTTCCACAATACTCCTTTCCTGTGTTTTAATAAAGTATTATTTCTTATAGTTATTGCAGTTGTTTATCTAACAGTAATTCAAATTCAAAGTAGTTCCGTTTGGACTTGTGTGGTTTGTACATATAACCATAAAATTTTAGCTATTTATTAATCTTCCCACAAGGAACATGACATATCATTGAATAATATTTAAGATCCCATATTAATAGCTTAAACTTTCTTCTTACAAGTCTTGCATGCTTTTTATTCAATTTATTTTTCTTGGTTAATATTTTATGGCTTTTGTTAATGAAAACATTTTCTATTTTTTGTCACTAATTATTGATATATACTGGGTTGCTGATCATTTATTTATTTTTTGAAAATGTAGACTTTTAATAACTGCCTTTATCACCAGGTTAAGTCATGCAGTTACAAAGTAGTTGGAAATCTGTGAAAGGGCATTATTGTTAAAAAAAAAAAAAAAAAGAAGAAGAAGAAGAAGAAGAAGAAGAAAAAAAAAAGCGCTCATTCTTACATAAATACCTAGAACTTCACTGGGACACTGCTCAAAAGGCCAAAAGGCCCTGGCCAAAAAACTCCATAAACACTAGAACCTATGTTGTTTTCAGCCTGCTGTTAATGAAGCTGGGTGCAGAATGCAAAGCCTCCAGAAGGGGAGGGCACACAGGTTGAGTCAGTGCTCAGAGCCAGCTGGACTCCAAACAGGGAGCCCAGTGGTTTTTCTTGGGACACTCTACTTGAATTATGGTTTAGTCAACACAATAATCTTCAAAAGGGAAGAACAATTAACATGATAAGGAGATTACTACATTCTTTGGACTATGTGTCATAATGGCAGTTAGAAAATTCTGATAGTTTTAACAAAAATAGCCTCCAGTGTTTCCAGGTATGAAGACAGATCTCCATCAGGCTTTTTATTTCTGCTGGACAATATATGACTGATAAGCTATAAATGATATTACTTTATGTTATAAAAATACTAGCTTTTTTCATTTACTATGTTTATAGGCATTCACTGCTTGAGTCAAGGTTAGGCTTATTAAGTGATTCAAGGCAATTTTATTACAGCAGCATGTACTTATTTTATTCTATGAGAATAAAATGTATACAAGACAGCTTTTATTTTTTTTGCAACTTATAAAATTGAGTTATTATGCAGATGTAAAATACCAATAACTCATTTGAGGACCATGTCACCTTTCAAAAACCATATATCTAATTCTCACATGTATCAAAGTTACAGCATGTCCCAGACCTGCCAGAGCAAAACTGAGTAACTGTTCTTGACTGCTTTCCTTGGCAACAACCCTTTTTTTTTTTTTTATTTTTGGGAAGAGCCCTGGAGCAAGGCAGCATAGTCAGGTGGAAGACACTTTTAATTTAAAAGCAAATTGCCTAAGTGGCTTTCTGGAATAGGTAATTTCTACTTTCACACTCAGATTGTATACGATCCCCTAAACTTAATTTCTTTCTTCTTAAGGGGCTGAATCAAATTGACTTGTTTAGAACAGTGTCCATTGTTTAATGAGTCATGAGAGAAAGATTTCTGCAGTTACATGTAAACTTGTGATAGGTCAGCAGAAGTTACAGAGGGTGGTGAGGAAGTTAACCATGATCCATTTATGTGAAGGTCACGCCAGCTTCATTGTATACTTTGAAGACTTTCTCAATGGCATTGACATAGGCAGCTGTTCTCAGGTCCAAGCCCAGGTTATATTTCATGGCTGTTCGCATAATTTGCCTGGCTGAACGCTCCATGGTGTAGGCTAAGCCAGAATGCACAATGTCTTTCTCTGATGCACCCGATATCCTGTCCTGGAACTCTGTGGTGGGTACAATAGGAATTGTTCCGCCATGCTTCCCAAATTTTCTTTCTAAGCTCTCTTGAACAGACATGAGCAAGTGGTAGTTAGAATCCCTTTCATATTTGAAGGTTAATCAGCCATAGCTGACATGATTCAGATTCTTCAGCCACTCAAAGTAAGATATTGTCACTCCGCCAGCATTTAAGTAGAGATCTGGAATAACCATGATGTTCCTCTCCAGGAAAATCTTATCAGCTTCTGGAGTGGTTGGTCCATTGGTACCTTCAGCAATGATCTTGGCTTTCACTCTGGATGCAAAGGATTTGGTCAACTGCTTCTCACTAGCAGCAGGGATCAGTATGTCACAGTCAGCCTCCAAGATGCTTCCTTCATAGACCTTTGCTTTGGGGAAGCCCAGAATTGATCCATGTTGCAGTTTGAAATCTTCCAGTTCCTTTGGGTCAATACCATCTGGATTCCATATACTCCCATCAGATTCACCAACACCAACACATTTAGCACCAAAACGATGTAAATACCTCATAGAGTGCAGGCCCACGTTACCAAAACCCTGAACCACAAATGTTTTATCTCCAAATCCTGGTGTCATTCCTAAAATGCTCATGTAACAAGCTTCATTGATGAAGTTTTCAATTCCATGGAAAACACCACGGCCAGTAGCAGAAATTCGCCCATGGATGCCTCCTTGATTGATGGGTTTACCAGTAACACAGGCATGTGCATTAATATCATAGTGCCCTATGGTGCTGACACCTATAGGTGTCAGCGATCCAGGACATCTCTCGCTCACCCGTGCTCATGTCTGGGGCAGGCACATCAATACCAGGACCAATAAAACCTTTTTTTGCGAGCTCCATAGTGAACCTTCTTGTGATCTTTTCCAATTCATTATCTGTATAGTTCTTGGGATTGATCTTAACACCTGCTTTAGCACCCCTAAATGGCACATCAACCCCTGCACACTTATAAGTCATCAGAGAAGCCAATGCTTTTACTTCATCTACACTCACATCAGTGCTGTAACGGATACCTCCCTTGCAGGGCGTGCGGTGCTGGCTGTGCTGGGCCCGGTAGCCCTCGATGACCTCCCAGGAACCGTCGTCGCTCCGAATGGGGAAGGAGAGGCTCAGCACATGGTTACAGGGCTTGATGATTCTCAGGATGCCTCGCACCCGGTTCCGCTTCTGTTCCTCACTCTCCCGGGTCTTCAGGTCCTCCACCAGCTTATCCTCCACGATGCTGGCACCACGGTCGAAGAAGCCCTCCACCATCTTGAAGAAGCTGGGGTCGTCTTCACGGTCGGCAGCCGCCTCGCTGTAGTGGCGCCTGGAGGGCGGCGTGAATCCCGGCTGCGGGGAGGCGGCGGGTTGTCCGCGGGCCCAGCCCAGCAGCGCAGCTGAGTCGGGGCGCAGAGGCCAGCGCAGCGGGTCCAGACAACAGCAGCGCTTCGCCCAGGCGGCAGTACATGGCGGAAGGTAGAGGCGAGAGGCCAGCGGGCCGCAGAAGAGGTGCGATTGGAGGCCTGGGACTGAGGGAGCGCTGCTCATTTATTATACTTGCCCTTATAAAATCTAATTTTTATCAGTATTCTCATTAATACAGAATATATAATGTTTTCTGAATTTCTTTTTTTTAATATATTTTTTAGTTGTAGTTGGACACGATATCTTTGTTTTATTCATTTTTTTTAAATGTGGTGCTGAGGATCAAACCCAGGGCCTTGCATGTGTAGGCAAGTACTCTACTGCTGAGCACAACCCTAGCCCTCTAAATTTCTTTATTGAAGTAATAAATGCCGAAATCAAAGATTTTTCTATTTGATAACAATATTTATATCATATTCTATTTTTATTATTGCATTCATTAAAGCTCAACCAAACAGTAAGTACTTGGAATTGTAAGTCATTCTTCCCATTTTTCAAAATTGTTGCCTTTTAAATGTTTTGTAGTAAATACTCTTTATCCAATTTAGGGAGTAGTTTTGTACTTTATGTTTGTGTTAATGGTCTCAATTCCCCCATTAAGACAAACATTAGCAAAATGGATCAGAAAACACCATATAGCTATGCTCTGCTTACAAGAAATAGGTGAAGACACCCATAAGCTGAAGGTAAAAGAATGAAATAAATTATTCCATGCATATTTCTTTTTTCCGGAAAAGAAGCAGGAGTAGCTATTCTCATATCAGACAGGCAAACTTTTTCAAGCAACAGTGAATCAGGATGAAAAAAAGAGGCCACTACATTTTGGTAAAGGGAAAATTCTAATAAGAAGTATAACAATAGTAATCATTTATGCCCCAAATTTTGATGCACTCAATTACATAAAAAATTCTAATACATTTAATCCTAGATGGACCCCAACACAATAATACTAGGTGATTTCTACACACCTTATCATCAATATATAGGTCATCAAAACAGCAAATCAATAAAGATATCTCCACACTAATTAACACTTTAAATCAAATAGATCTAGAGAATATTTCACTCCAAACCAACTGAGTTTACCTTTTTATCAGAAGCACATTGAACTGCCTCCAAATTATATCACAATCTAGGCCACAATGCAAAAATATCAATACTACCTCATGTATTCTATAGATCATAATAGAATAAATCTAGAAATCAACAGCAAGAAAAATAATAAAAAACACAGAAACACATGGAGATTCAACAATACTCTTGGCAATAAAGAATGGATGAAATAAGAAATGAGGACATGTTTATAAATGAATGAGAGCAGGAATGGAACATATCAAAGTCTCTGGGATGGTATACAAGCAATTCTAAAAGTATGACTGACTGTGTGTATTAAAAGAATAGGGAGAATCCTAACTTATTAAGCTCATTCTCTACCTCAATGCCTAAGAAAAAGAAGAACATGCTAACTCCAAAACTAGCAGAAGATAGGAAATAATTAAGATAAGAACCTAAATCAATGAAATTGAGACTAAGAACACAATACACAACATCAGTGCAATGAAGAGTGCGTGCTTTGAAAAGATAAATAATATCGACAAACTTTTAGACAAACTAACTGAAAGTGTGAGAAGAACTATTCAAAAACATCAGAGGTGAAAAGGCAATATCACTGCATACCCTTCTGAAGTGCCAAGAATTATCAGAACTTATTTTAAAAAACATACTCAATGAAATGGAAAATCTGCAAGACATTAAAAAATTCTATACATCCATGACCTGATCAAATTGAATCAGGAAGATTTAGAAAATCTGAACAGACCAATTTCAAGTAATGAAATTGAAATAGGAATTAAAAATCACCCATAAAAGAAAAAACCAGAACCAGATGGGTTATTACCTGAGTATTACCTGACCTTTAGAAGAAACAACACCAGTATTTCTCAAATTATTTCATGAAACTGAAATGTAAGGGAAACTCCCAAATGTAGTCTGTGAAGCCCTTATAATGCTGATATCAAAGCCAGACAAAGAAGCATCAAAGAAAGATAACTACAGAACAATAACACCCATGAATAGATGCAAAAACTCTTAAAATATTAGCTAACCACATTCAAAAACACATCAAAAAGATAATACGCCATGATCAAGTTGGTTTCTTTCCAGGGATGCAAGATTGGCTCAACATAAGCAAAGTAAGAAAAGTATTGCACTACTTAAACAGAATTAAGACAAGAATCACATGATCATCCTAATAGGAAGAGAAAAGGCCTTGGATAAAATCCAACACCTATTCATGTAAACACTGGAGAAGCTAGGGATTAAATACATTTACCAACTTAACATCCTAAAGGTCATTCATGACAACCCAATCCAACAGCATACTGAATAAAAGGAAACTAAAAACAATACCTCTAAAATCAGGAACAAGACAAGACTGGGCAAAGGAAATCAAAGGGATACCAATAGGCAAAGAAGTCAAATTATTTCTGCTTGCTGATGACATGATGCTATATCTAGAAGACTCCCCCCCCCTCTGAAACAAAATGAACCCCACCAGAAGACTTCTAGTTGAGCAAAGTAGCAAGTTACAAAACAAACACCCAGAAATCAACAGCTTTCCTATAGACTACAACCAGCTGTGGAAGAAATCAGGAAAATGACTGCATACACAATAACATAAAAAAATAATTTTATATTGCAAAATGCCCAATAAACTCAGAACTGCTATACATGCCCATAAGGAATTACTTATAACATTGAGGAAAATACCTCATGACTTTGGGTCTTCATTTATCATTAAAATATGAGAATTGGACTATATGCTTTTGTTATGGTCTAAATTAATCAATACAAGTAATAAGTTATAGATTATAGAGTAGAATTAAAAATTATAGATTAGAATGAGAAGTATCCTTGGATTATAAGATAAGTGTTATACAATTAGTGATGTTAATTTACCTTAGTCTGCCCTCATTATAAGATAGAAGAAATAACAGTAAGACAGAAGTGGTAATAGTACAATAATATAATCACAAAACTGGAAGACATAAGATTTAAGGTTGTTAGCAATAAGATATAGACAATGCATGTTCATGTGTGTATGCCCATAGGTTTTATATAGTTACAGGACATTCTACTACTGAGCCACATCCCCTGTCCCAACTTTCCCCTCCCCTCCTTCCTTCCTCTGTCATCCCTCCCCTCCCCTCCCCCTCCCCTCCCCCCTCCCCCCTCCCCCCTCCCCTTCCTTGTGTCTTTCTTTCCCTGGACATTGAGCCCAGGGGCACTTAACCACTGTGCTACATCCCCAGCCCCTTTTTATTTTATTTTATTTTATTTTTTTAATTTTGCAACAGGGTCTCATCTCAGCAAAATAAAGTCTCTGAGGCTACCCTTGAACTTAGGATCCTCCTGCCTCGGCCTCCCAAGAAGATGGGCTCCTAGGCCTGCGCCACCACTGCCCTGGGCCGGTGGACTTTCTGATGATCCAGTTAATGAAGAGCAGTTTTAAGTTCCTCGGTGATTTGATGAAGGTAGCACTCAAAAAATTCATAACCGCCGACTGCCACTAGGATAAAATGGTCAATGACTTGTCTTCTGAAATGCCATTGAAGATCAGCTACCAAGTGAGAAAACTCAACTCTGATGAACGCTTCAGCTCAACTATGAAGAAAACTTGGAGTCTCTCCCTCCCTCCCTCCCTCTCTCTCTCTCTCTCTTTCTCTCTCTCTTTCTCTCTCTCTTTCTTTCTTTCTTCCAAACTTGACAATCCTAAAATCATACATGGTATTACCAATAGCAACTGTAAAGCTGAAAGACACTTACAAAAGCTATCAATAACAAAACAAAACGAAAAACAAATTTTGGCCAACCATGCGAGAAGACGACTGAAGGATCTTACTGCTCTCTGTAAAAAACATTACAAAGTCATTATGAAGAATCAATCAAAAAGCATGCAGCTCAAACCCCTCCCCCCCCCAAAAAAAAGGAGAAAAAATATCATATAAGTGTGTCAGGCAGTTAATTTTAAAAATCATGTTATTTTTCTGGATTGCTAATGATTTTCAATTTGCCCGTTTTTAGAAATTTATAACTTGTTAGGACTCCTTTTCTTCTTCTTAAAATAAAAATTGGTACCTGATTTTGCATTTACATTTTGTATTCTTTCCCTTTATGGTCGGACCTCTGTCCACACGGGGGTTTTATCAAGGCTGAATAATGACAATAAAAATGCCGGCTCCACTCCGAGTGCACCACTTGAACTTCTCCGCGTCTCCTACCTCCTTACTGATGGGGGAATGAAGTCCCCCAGATGTCGGGGAACCTGTCCAGGGTTACTCAGTTGGGAGGCTGCGAGGCCGGGAGACAACCCAAGCTCTGTTTCCCTCACTGTCCCCGACTTCAGAGCCAACAGCCAAGTCCCGGATCCCCTCCAGCTCGTCCTACAGCTCAGGCTGCGTCCAGGGCTCAGAGGGGTTGAGTGACTCTCCTGGAAACGCACAGCGGGGGCACGGTAGGAAGCAAGATGAGACCTGCGGGCGCAGGAGTGTCCCTCCCAAACCACCCAGCACTGGCCCAGGCCCCTTGCCGGTGCCTCCAGGGCTGGCGGAGGGACTCTCGGCCGGTGTCACCCCAGGGCAGCCTGGGCCAGGGGCGGGGGAAGGGGGTGCTTTCCGAATCCCCGCGTCTCCGGGGGCGGGGGTGGGGGCAGGGGCTCGGCCTCCCCGGTTTCATTAACTGGAAAATCAACTGGAGCCACAAAGGGCGGGCAGGGGAGGGCGGGTGCCCAGCTGCCGCGGGGACCGGGAGCAGAGTGGGAGGGGCGCCCGCGACTCCTTGCAGCCGCCTGGGGACCTGGGGACCTGGGGACCTGGGGGCCGCCCCTCCCCTCCCCCTCCCTTCCAGGGCGGGCCGCCCAGAACTTTCCCGGGAGGAGGGAGTTTCCTCCTCGGTCGCCATGGCCCTGGGGACACAGTGGTGGCCGTCAGACGGCGGGGAGGGGGACACTCGTGCCCCAGCCCTGGAGCCGAGCCTCACTCCTGGAGCAGAACAGAGGGACACGCAGGGCCCAGGCCCAGGGGAAAGGAGACTCTAAGAGAGAAATGAGAGGCCTGTGGCCTCCTGCCTCCCTCCTCCATAGGAAAAGTGCCACCCCGGGTGCCACCCCAGGACCTCCCCACTGGCTGGTGGCCTCAGCAATCCCCCTTCCCCTCCTGCTTCCTCCTCCTCCACTGGGCTGGCCCCGGGGGGCTCTACCACCAGCTGCACCCCCAGATCTTTTCACTTTTATTCTGAGACAGGGTCTCCCTGAATTCGAGGCTGGCCTCCCACTGGCAGTCTCGCTGCTCAGCCTCCAGAGTCGCTGGGGTTGTGGGGGCGCAGCGCCAAACCCCCAGAAACAACACAGACGCATTTTCTCGCCTTCTGGAGGCTGGAAGTCCCAGATCCAAGTGTCCCCCGGGGTTGGTCCCTTCTGAGACCCTGCCCTTGGCTTGTAGGTGACCAACTCTGTTTCTCTCCGTCTTCAGGTTGTCTTAGGTTTGTGGGGGTCTGTGTCCCAATTCCCTCTTGTTTGGACACTAGTCCTCTTGGGTTAATGCCCACTCTCATGACCTTATTGGACCTGATGGCCTCCTTAGACACCCTGTCCCCAAATACAGTCGATGCCGAGGTATTGGGACTGGGACTTCTTTAATGTGTGAATTTTGGGGAACCCAGTTCAGCCCTTAGCACCTTCCCTGTCTAGATCAGCCTGTCACCAAGCCGGCAAGTGACACCATTACTGTAGCCTGGATATTGTGTCACCCGCAAACACAGCCTGACACCTCCCTCCCTCTTCCTGCAACTTTCAGGACATCTCAGAAGTACCTGGTCACCAGGCCCCTGGGACCTGCAGATATGACCCAGCACAGGGGTGTCCACTGCTGAGTTCCCAGGCCAAACGGACGGACCTCCGGCTTCTTTCTGAGCCATCTGGAAACGGCCTATTGCAGAATCCTAGTTCTTCGGTTCCATTGGGAATCGCTTCCCTTTCTCTCTCAAATGTTTCAGTACCTTTAAATAATTTATTTTGAATAGATTGAGAGTTTCAAAAAAAGTGATATAAAAATGGATTCACCGAGGTCTACTTCCTCCTATCTCCTCCCACAGACCCACCCCCACGGGCACTGCTCATTAATTAGCTTCTGCTCCATCTTTTCATTGCAGTGGCTCCTCCTCCTCTTCCTCCTCCTCCTCCTCCTCCTCCTCCTCCTCTTCTGGGAATTGAACCCAGGGGTGCTTTACCACTTAGCTACATCTCCAGTATTTTTTTTTTGAGACAGGGTCTTTCTAAGTTGCTTAGGGCCTCACTAAATTGCTGAGGCTGGCTTTGAACTTTTGAACCTCCTGCCTCAGCCTCCTGAGTTGCTAGGATTACTGGTGTGTGCCACCACACTCACATCGCTTCTTTATGCAACTACAAGTCCACACCAATGTGTGCCTAGCGATTCCTCCTTTCTTATACAAATGGTAGTATTCACTGATTTCCCCTTTCCCCCAACCATACACCCAGGAGATTTCTCCTTGGCTATATAGATGGTTTCTCTCTCTTTCTCTTTTTACCAGCTGCATAGTATTTCATCATGTGGTTACGCCAGGATCTATTTAAGCAGTCCCCTGTAGAGGGGCACTTGGGGTGTTTCCCATGCCTGTCATCTCAAGTGGAGTTTTCTGGAAACTTTAATCAGCCAAGGCTTCCTAACACCTGGGAGATCAGGATCTGGAGGGAAGGCAGGAAAGAAGGCCAAAAGGACGCAAGGGTCACAGGAGATGTGTCTCTCCTTGTGTGTGCGTCGGGGGAGAGACGGTTGTTCCGCTGTGTGGAGTTTTCCATATGAAGAGACCCTACAGAAGCTCCCGTCTGACACATTGCTTCCCTACTGCTTAAGGCCTGTGGGGTTAGAGGTGTCACTGGAAGAAAGGGGCTGAGGTCAGGAGTCAACGTCGTGGGTCATGTTGCAGTCAGCCTTTTCGCTGCTGTGACCAGATCAGAACCATTTTAGAGGGGAACACGTTGACTTGGGGCTCCTGGGTTCAGAGGCCCCAGTCCATCGCCAGCGACTCCATTCTTCAGGACCACAGCGTCATGGGGCAGGTGTGTGGTGGAGGACAGCAGCTCAGGACGTGGCAACTGGGAGGGAGGGCGACTGAGGCTGGCTCACCAGGGACAGAATGTAAACCCCAAAGGCACGTCTCCCGTGACCCGTCTCCTCCGGGCACCCAGTTACCCCCAGTGGATCCCTGCAGGAGGGTCAGGCTCTCGTGAGTCACCCAGTTCCCTCTGAACGGTCTTGCGTGGCCTCCCACGTGAGTTTTTTCAGGGGGTCCCTCCCGTCTAAACCACGGCAAGGCGCCTCTCTTGCTCTTTGTGACATTGCCGCGGAACAAACTGGCACATGCTCGGTAGCTTAGAAACCGCCCAGATTCATTTGCCCACAGTTCTGTAGGTGAGAAACTGGGGCAGAGGGAAAGACCCGGGGGTCTAGATGTCAGCTGGGGACACTCATCAGGAGCTCAGCGCCCTCTTCTGGGCTTGCGGGGTCGGGGGTAGAATTCAGTGCCCTGTGGTCGTGGGACGGAGACTCTTGGCTCCCGGAAGCCACCCGTGTTCATGGGAGGGCCACAGCACGAGTGTCACCCCGTCAGGCAGCAGGGGGTCATTTCTGCTCCCAACCAATTAAGCAGGTCCCCCACCCCCACCCCACCCTGCTTTTTATTTATTTATTTATTTATTTATTTTGGGTACTGGTGATTGAACCCAGGGGCGCTTAACCACTGAGCCACATCCCCAGCCTTTTTTTTTTTTTTTTTAATATTTTATTTAGACACAGGGTCTCACTGAGTAGCTTAGGGCCTCACTAATTTGCTGAGTCTGGCTTTGAACTTGCCGTCCTCCTGCCTCAGCCTCCTGAGCTGCTGAGATGACAGGTGTGCGTCACTGCGTTAGGCTTAAACTGCCCTTTGATACACTCCAAATCAGCGGGACCAAAGTCAGTTTGGGACTTAAATTACGTCTGCAGAGGACCTTTGCCAAGGTTGTGTCCAACCTGCCCCCCTGGACTCCCAGCCAGTGCCAGACAAACTGCTGCTTCTGACCCCCTCCTCACCGGGGCCTGGTACCAAAGCCCCGTCCCTTGTCTCCAAATGCCTGAGTGGACCTTGGGCCGTCTCTAACAGGATCAGTCCGGCTCGCTTGGCCTGAGGGTCTCAGTTTTCATGCTGTGAAGGGCCTTGAACCCAGCTCGGAGGACATGGTCACAGGTCCTTGCCGCACACTGCCCCTCGGCTTGCTTTGCACCCAGGCCTCTTCTCGGTACCCTTGAGTGTTTGCGCCTCCTACCTGCACACGGTGCCCGGTCAGCACCTGCACTCAGTGTGAGCCCCGTAAACAGCGTGGCCTTTGAAGGGTCTTCTCCTCTAATGAACGACATGTTGGCACCTTCATTGTGTCTTCGAAACCTCTCCTTCCTAATGCAGCACAAGACAAAAGAAGAAAAAAAAAAACCCAGGCATCCAAGAACTATATAAATGGCCAAGAAAGAGCAAGAGAAGGCAAAGCCCTGCGGAGAGACTTGGAGAGGGACGGGGAGGGGGCATCCTGGCCAGGCTGGACCTGCGGGGCTGAGCTGGGGACCCAGAGCCACCCACCATCAGGACCCCAGCCTGAGCAGACCTGGCAGCTGAGCGGAGTCTAAGTAGCACTTTCCTGCTAAGTGCTCTGCGGGGAGGTGTAATGTGTCTCTATTTAAAATTAATTTTTCAGAATTGGAAGCCCCGCTCGGAACGGCAGTGCTCCCCTGGTGGCCTCTGGCAGGATTGGAAAGCCATAACTTTGGAGAGAAACACAATAAACCAGAAATTTCCTCCCAGGTGAGCCAGAAACTGCCTCTCTCCCTTCTGAAGAGAGCATTTCCCACAACTTTGCTCATCAAGTAGCCGGTTTGCAAGTCGCCGCTTCTGTCTGTAAGTGAGCCTCCCTCTCTCGTTGGCTGTCTGCTCCCGACTCTGATCGATGGGCCGAGCCTCGGCGATCCACACACGTGTGGGAGAACACAAAAGTAATTTCTCTTTGGCTCGGGGCTGTGTTTCTGTATTTACATGTGAATGGAGGAGCATTTTTTTTTTTTTTTTGCTTTGGAAATTTTGCAGAGCTTGTGCCAATAAGGAGGCACCACGGTGCAGGGTGCAGCCGACTGGGAGCTTACAGAGGGTGAAGGTACTGGAACCGGAAAAGGGCATTCATGCATTCAACCAGCATGTGTCAAGTGCCTACTGTGTGCCCAGTGTTGAACCAGGCATTGGGGAAATCTCAGTGACAGCACAGACCAACAAACTAACCAAACCAAACCAAAACAAAAAACCAAACAAGCCCCCTGCCTTTACAGAGCGACATGGACAATTCATACGTCAGACAAATAAAACAGAAAGGGGTGTCGTGGTTTGAATCTGGAATGTCCTCCACAGCTCAGGTATGGAAAGCTCGGTCCCCAGTGCAGCCACACTCAGAGGTGGGGTTGCTGGTGATGACTGCGTCCTGGGGGCTCTGGTCCCCTCCGTCTAGCTGAGGGATTGATCCACTGGTAGTTGGGCGGGTGGATGGCTGAGAAGTGGGAACCTAGCTGCAGAAAGCAAGTGTCGTCACCTGAAAGATCCATCTCCTCCAGTCTCCCCCGCCCCCTTCCTGGCTGCCGGGAGCCAGCCCCTGTCCTCTCTCAGGCCCTTCCGCCATGAGTTTTCTGCTTTGGAACCAGCCCACCCTGGGCGGAGATTTGGGAAACCATAAGCCAAAATGAGTCTTTCCCCCTTCAGGTTGCGCTCCGCGGGTACTTTGGTCACAGAGAGAGAACCAAGGTTTCCAGCAGCCAAGACGTTCTGCCGTGTCATGAGTGGACGGCAAAGGGGGGCAGGTGGGAGCAGAGAGGCCACTGTGGAGCCTGCCTGCCACCAATTAGGAAAGACCAGGGTCCCCTATGGAGACAGAAAAGAGCCCAGAGGAGCCGGTTTGGGTGGGTGAGCGGGCAGGGCCCAGGGAGAATCAGGGGCTGGGACTTGGATGCGACCAGTTTGGGTTGTCCCTTAGACACCCGGGCCGTGAAAGTCACTAAACTGTTGAATAACAGAATCTAGAATTCAGGAAAGGATATTCTGAGCAGGAGGTATAAATTTGGGGATCATTAGCATATAGATGGTATTTAGGGCCATGAGACTGGGTGAGATCACCTGAGACGTGAATGAGAGTGTGTAGAGGAGGGAAGAGGCGGGGGATGGAAATTGGGGGCGCTCTAACGATTAGAGGTCAGGGAGACAGAGAGCTCACAAAGGACACTTTGAAAGAGAGCAGCCAGCCGGCCAAGGAGAGCGTAGTCTTTGGTTTTGGGGTGTGCTTTCGTTTTGATCCTCGGGATTGGACCCACGGTGCGCTACCGTTGAGCTACATTTCCAGCCCTTTTTATTTATTTATTTTTGGTATCAGGGATTTAACCCAAGGGTGCGTAACCACCGAGCCACATCCAAAGCCCTTTTTAGATTTTCATTTTGCGACAGGTTCTTGCCGAGTTGCGAACAGCAACTGGCTAAGGCTGGCTTTGAACCCTCAGTCCTCCTGCCTCACCCTCCTGAGAAGCTGGGATTTCAGGAGTGCACCACGGCCCCTGGCTTCACATTTTATTTTTTGAGACAGGGTCTTGCTCAGTTGCCCAGGCCGGCCGGCCTTGAACTGGGGATCCTCCTGCCTCAGCCTCTCACATTGCTGGGATTCCAGGTGTGTGTCTCCATGCCTGGCTCAGAGTAGTATTCTAGAGACCAAGGGAAGGAGAAATATCCAGGAGGAAAGAGTGTTCAGCCGTGTCACAGGCTGTGGGTAGGTCTGGAGAAGAACCGGGCAGGAGGCCAGGTGTGACCTTGACATGAACTTCTCCATGGAGTAACGGGGACAAAGACCTGGCTAAGGAGGTTCCAGAACGAATATGAAAGACATTAGAAACAGCAATTGAGGAGGAGTATTATAGAAGACAGGAAAGACACTGGTGGTACCACAGGGTCAGGTAGGGTCACGCTTTCTTCTTTAAGACTGGAGAAATCAAGATGAATAAGGTGTGGGTCGGGCAGGGTGGCATGTCCCTGTAATCCCAGCAACTCTTGAGGCTGAGGCAGAGGATCTCAAGTTCAAGGCCAACCTGGGCCATAGAGTGAGACCTTGTCTCAAGATAAAAAATAAAACAGGGCTGGGGATGTAGCTCAGTGGCAGAGCACCCCTAGGTTCCAGCCCCAGTGCTACACACACACACACACACACACACACACACACACACACGCATGCACACACGCACACACGCATGCATGCATGCACACACTGGTGCATCTGGTATGATCTGTCCTTGAGTCACTTTAAGTCTAAGAGGGAGACAGACACATAAACAGAAGTGATGACACAAGATGCCCACAGGGTTCTGTGGCAATATCTGCTTCTCTTTTCTGTTTTCACAGCAGTAAGGAATCGTGCACATTAGTCAGGTGTTTTCCAATGAGCTACATCCCTGGGCCAAGCCATATACCCTAAAAAACACTTTAAGGCCCTAGCCTAATTTAGGAAGTAAGAAAGGAAGGAAGGGGGCTGGGGATGTGGCTCAAGCGGTAGCGCGCTCGCCTGGCATGCGTGCAGCCCGGGTTCGATCCTCAGCACCACATACCAACAAAGATGTTGTGTCCGCCGAGAACTAAAAAATAAATATTAAAAAATTCTCTCTCTCTCTCTCTCCTCTCTCACTCTCTCTTTAAAAAAAAAAAAAAAAGAAAGGAAGGAAGGAAGACAGAGTTTGAAAAAAAAAATTTAAACCAAGTCTTGAAAGATTATGGGTTTGAGTGTGCACACCTGTAATCCTGGGACTTGGGAGGCAGAGGCAGGAGGATCACAAGTTTGAGGCCAGCCTTAGCAACTTAGTGAGGCCCTTCGCAATTTAGTGAGACTCCCATCTCAAAAGAAAAAATGAAAAGGACTGAGGATGTAGCTCAGTGTTAAAGCACTCCTGGGTTCAATCCCCAGTACCCCCCCCCCAAAAAATTTATTTTTATCCACAGAAAGGAAGAAGGGAATGATATTTGAGATTGAAGGAAGAATATGAATCAAGTTACAGAAGCTGGAAGAGGCTGTGTGTGGGACTCACGAGGAGCTCAGCATTGCTCCTCTAGAACTGGCCTGCCTGGGCGCGACTCTCAGACTGCATTGTATTTGACCTTGGGCAACTGATAAAACCTCTGGTGAGTCAGATTCCTCAACCATAAAGTGGCGGGTGTACTAGCATCGGTTTCATAATGGTGTCATGAGGAAGAAACAAATCGATACATGTGTAGAGCTTGTGACAATGTCTGACACATAGTAGATGCTCAACAAACGCTAGCTCTACCACTGAGCTATGAGCCCCGCCCTTTCCATGTTTTATCCTGAGTCAGTCTCAGAAAGTTGCCCAGGCTGGCCTCACACACATCCGAAGGGTTACTGTAAAAGTTAAAAAATACAATGAAAGTCCCTAACTCAGGGCGTGACCCATAATAGCTAGGTAACAAATATTGGTTTTGATATTAGGAGGAATCAAAGCCCTCCCAGTTTCCTCATCTGCATGCTCTGTCTCACTAACTGGACACTGTACCGTTCACCCCTGCTCAGCAGTCGGAAGCCTGACTTCCCCTGAAGCATGGGCCGTCTTCAGAGCTCTGACCACGTCCACGGGGCTGGAGCGCTGGGGAAGGAGAGCTTCCCGTGTCCCAAGCCTCCCCTTTGTCTGCTCATTGTCACCCGAGAGCTTTCGATTTTCCGGGGACCCTCACCACACTCGGCGCCGTGGCTTCACATCATCGTTTGGCAACAGCCCTGTCTTATCTCCTGTAAGGATCGTGCATTTCCAGGAGGCGCAGAACGCACAGTGAATATGTCTGAGCACCTGCCTCTGCCTCCACAGCCCCGTGCGCCCAGGGTAGAGACCTGCCTCGGAAGGAGGCGTTGACGGATGCCGGCGCGGGCTGAAAGCCTGCCAAGCTGTGAATGAGCGTGAGTGGGTCCGATCAGGAAAGATGGGAATCACGTCTTCTTTTTTAAAGTGGAACAGAAAGCCTCCCAGCCGCCTTGGGCTTGCTCAGGCAGAGCCGGCAGGGACCTGGCCTGTGGGCCCAGATCCGCAGCCTTGGCCATCTAAGCCAGGTCCACTCCTGAGCCCTCTGCTTCCCTGTGTGCATGGGGAAGGAGGTAGGGAGCCCCGGTGGTCAGCACAGTGTGGGGCTCTCCCCTCAGTATTGGTTCATGCCTCCCAGAGTCAGCTGAGACCCTCAGAAAACCAGCCACTTCACATGGTCTGCGTCCTCCTGGTCCCTTGGCACACGTTTTGTGCTGACGTGACAGCCCGGGGAACAGATGTCTCTCTGGCCCTGGGGAAGGCAGAGGAGGCCCGGGCCTCATCCCACGCTCCTCCCCTTCCTCCCCACTGGAACCCAGGTCACGGCACGCAGGACCCATTCAAGGAGGGGGCCCAGGAAGGCTGTCAGGTGCAGTGAGGGCAGAGTAGGGAACCGAAGGTCTTGACACAGAGAGGAAATTCAAAGGGTTTTCTGGCCCCACACTTGGGTCTTTACATCGTATCATGGCTCTGCTTTGCAGTGAGACTGGTAACGGAAGATCTCGGGAGGCACACACCTATAATCCCAGAGACTCGGGAGGCCGAGGCAGGAGCATCGCAAGCTTGAGGCCAGCCTCAGTGACTTAGAGAGACTCTCAGCATCTTAGTGAGACGCCGTCTTAAAATAATAAATAAGAAGGATTACGGATGTAGATCAGCAGCAAAGCACCTTTGGAATCAATCCTCAGTACAAAAAAAAAAAAAAAAAAAAAAAGAAAGAAAGAAAGAAAGAAAGAAAAGAAATTGGCGTCTGAGGCCTGGAGTGGACGGCCTGTCCATGTGTGCAGAAAGGACAAGATGGTACCAGCTCAGGCCTCCTCCACCCGCTGCCACCCAAACCTGCCTCTGGCTGCAGGTGTCAGGGTGGTGATGCTGACGGGGTGCTGGGGAGGGTGCTGTGGCCGGGGAACAAGTCACCCAGCGAAGAGGAGCGTGTAAATGTGTTTGTGTGTGTGTGGTGCCGGTGGGACCTACTCCTCAGTATTCCGTCTCCAATATTCAGTCTCTACTACGAGGCCACTGCTACCAATGGTCAGGATGAGCGTGATCAGCAGCCAAGAAAGCCCCTGAGTGCTTACTTACCATGGGCCAGCCACAGCGCCAGGTGTTTTACATGTATTATCTAATTTAATCCCTAAAAGTAGTCATGACCCTCATCTCCCACAGCTGAAGAAAATAAAAGGAAAGACGTTTAGGAATCTGACCCACAGATGCCTAGCTAGTGTCTTAGTCGTCTGGAGCTGCTGTAACAAACATCACGGACTGAGTGACTTCAACAGCAGACACTTCTTTTTCACCGTCCTGGAGACCAGACATCTAGGATCAAGAAGCCAGCAGGCTGGGTTCTGGTGAAGGCTCCCTTCCTGGCCCGTGGATGGTGCCGTCTTGCTGTATCTTCACACGGGAGAGGAACGATCCATGTTTCCTTCATGTGTGAAATAACGGGGCACCAATCAGAAGAGTCCACTGTCACGGCCTACTCACCTCCAAAGGCCCTGACTTCAAGTGCCATCACACGGGGGGGGGGGGCATTGAAGGGGACATAAACATCCAGCCTGTGGGTTCACAGAACCAGAATTTACCTGTGGGGGTTCATTAGAGATGCTCACGAGTTTTTGTCTGTCAGCCGCTGCCTCCCCCACTCTGTCCTGTGATAGACTCTTTGGTCTCAGTTTAACTCAAGCACCGCTGTGGGACTGCAGCAGAAGTGTCCCTTACGGTCAGGAACAAGGCAGGGCTGCTTTGCTATCTCCCCAATTTCTTCAGCTGAGTTAGATATTCCCCTGAAGGAGGCAAATAGCTCTCATGTTTGTGCTGCCCGCATTGCACCTCCTCCATTCGATTGGGTAAAAGGGGGCACCTCAGCGTGATCCTGGCGCACAGACTCCGGGAGGCCAAGGTCGGCTCACGTCTGACCACACATTCTTGCGAGGTGACGCTGGAGAGTAACCTGTTCCCAGTCACCCCATCCCTGGGGGGGCTCTGCCAGGTGGCCTGGCACCTGGGGAGTCTGCCCAGCTGGCCAGCCGAGTTTGTGTCACCCTGTGCCGACCTGGGCAGTAAATCAGCAGGCCCGAGGAGTTGGCCCCAGAGAGCGATCTAGCGGTGGCAGGAATGAGTAATTTACAAAGCCCATTAAGGCGGCCCAGAGTTACTTATTTATGGGAACTTTTTGACAGATCTGCGGCTTAATCATTTATCCCCATGAACATTCAGCCAGGGTCATGGGTAAATAATTCACTTATTACACACTCTGGAGTGGTTTACGGTGCTGTGACTTATGGTCTCACGTGAGCACGCAGCCCCGGGAACTGGGATGTGAAGGCCGGGGAAAGGAGGGGTGGCCAGGGCCCTCTGTGTGCGGGAAGGCGTGGGGGCCTCCCGCGCCACCTCGGACGGAAGCCGTAGTGCAGGAGGGTCGGGTTCCTGGCCTGATCCTCAGGAAGATATCCAGGCCCCAGACAGGGACGTCGGCTGTTCCCCGTGCCTCTGCCCCCTGTGCTCCTCCTGTCTCAACCACCCTCCTCCCCACACCACCCAACCATGATGGGCACCTCTGTGAAGCTCCAGGCGTGTGACACTTCCCACGAATTCCTCTTGGACTAGACTAGACATCCTCTCAGGGCCAGGACTCTGATGTCACTGAGAGTGGCCCCTGTCATAGCCAGACCGCTCACGAGGTCAGAAAGCAGAGAGTGAGAGACTCCACTCTCCAGAACCCAAAATATAGACCCCATAGCCACAGCCCCAGTGAACCACTGTCCCAGCCACACCCACCTGCCCCCGCTCACCACTCAGTGAATCCCACCAGGATGGATTCACAGACCAGGGCCAGGTCCTCCGAATCTTCTCGCATTGTCTCACACAGGAGCTTCCGGGGGCACCACCTCTGAACCACAGGAGTTAGTTAAATAAGCTGCTGTCGTACGGATGACGATGACTGTCATCGGAGTGAGTCCCCAGGAGCCCACCAGTTGTGGTTTGGATCCGGAATGTTCTGCAAAAGTTAGAATGGGTGATGCTCAGAAGTGAGAAGATTGTCTCAAGAAGGCTCTGACCTCGTCAGTCGATGGACCGATCCATCCCTATTGATGGGCTAATCATTTGAATGGATTGCTGGGAAGGGGTCCAAACGATAGGCAGGGTGGGACATGGCTGGAGAAGTAGGTCATGGGGTGCAGCCTTGGGGACTATCGCTATTCCTGGTTCCTTCTCTCTCTCTCTCTCTCTCTCTCTCTCTCTCTCTCTCTTTAAAGAGAGATGGAGAATTTTAATATTTACTTTTCAGTTTTTGGCGGACACAACATCTTTGTTGGTATGTGGTGCTGAGGATCGAACCCGGGCCACACGCATGCCAGGCGAGCGCGCTACCACTTGAGCCACATCCCCAGCCCCTCTCTCTCTCTTTACTTCCCACAGGTGAGCAACTTTCCCCCACCATGACCTCCCATCAGGATGTTCTGTCCCACCTCAGGCCCAGAGGGGGTGCAGCCAGTTGATGATGGACTGAATCCTCCAAAACCATGAGCCCCAATCAGTCTTCTCCCCTCTAAGTTGCCTTGGTCAGACATTTTGGTCACAGCAGTGAACAGCTGACTAACGCGTCACCAGGGCTCGCCTTCTTTCACCTACGTCGGCCCCAGGCCCCAGACACAGTGGAAGCCTGTCGTCACATCTTCAAGGTTCTTTGAGATTCTGATCCTGAGGGCACAGAGGAGCTCATGTTGGGACGAAGGAGAATAGAGTTTGGGCAGGGTCCCGGGAGAGGAATCAGTGGACCCGGGCAGGGAGTCCAAGTGCAAGAGCCAAGGCAAACACTCTCTCGGAAGTTCCCTTCCAAGCCCCACTTTTCCCACCCACAACCTTCCAGGAAGACCTCACGGATTCCACGCATGTTTCCCAGAGCCCCGGCCTGAAGGGTGTTAGCTGGTTCCGGTTAAGACCAGCACCGGGAGGTCTCCCTTTGTATCCATACCAGTTGCCGCCAGATGTAGAAAGACCTGAGCAAGGTGGTTCTCCCTGGTTTTACCTCTCCAAGGGAAGAGACGGGCGATGATTGACCACCCCCCACCTTATACCTGATGCCTCTTCTATCCAGGAAGTCCCTTAGAAGGCCCTGTGTCACCCCAGCAGTCTCCATCAAGAAAGTACAGGCCACTAAGCTGCTTGTCACAGAGAGGAAAACCCTGGGTCTTCCTGAGTTGGGAGAAGAGAAAGGACAGAATCAAGTTCATCCCAAGCACAGGGCTCTCGTTCCCCCTTGAAGGCCCTGTGCCCCTTAGGGAATTTTAAAGAGGTCTCTAGTTCCTTCCCGGAGTCCTGGGAATTTACTATCATATTCATATATGTTCATGTGTCCCCCATACCAACCACACAGGGCAGGTATTCATTCTTGTGATTTTTTTTTTTTATTATGGACCAAACTGTGGCCTTCCCAAATCCATTTGTTGAAGCCCTAAATCCTAGTTTGATTGTGTGTGTAACTGCCCCTCTACATCCCTGGAGAATTTGTTCCAGAACCCCCAGTGGGTACCCAAATCCGCAGATGCTCAAGGCCTCTGTATAAAATGGTAGAGTTGGGGCTGGGGATGTGGCTCAAGCCGTAGCGCGCTCGCCTGGCATGCGTGCGGCCCGGGTTCGATCCTCAGCACCACATACAAACAAAGATGTTGTGGCCGCCGAAAACTAAAAAATAAATATTAAAAAAAATTCTCTCTCTCTCTCTTAAAAAAAGTTCTGTTACTTTGAGTGTAATATATCTAAGATACTTAATAAATGCAAACTAAAATGTAATAATAATAATAAAATAAATTGTACTGGAGAAACTTTAAAAAAAAAGGTAGAGTATGTGCATATAACCTACATATCCTCCTGTATACTTTAAACCATCTCTGTGGCTTCTACTACCTAACACCATGGAAATCATATGTAAATATATGGCATATTGTTTAGAAATAATGACCAAAAAAGTCTGCCCGTGTTCTCAACAGATGTAAACATGCGAGGTCTGACTACATGGCACGTGTCGATTTCAATCCATGATGGAACTTGGGGTGCAGAACCCTCAGATATGGAGGGCAGACTTTGTTGGAAGACAGGGGTCTTTAAGGAAGTAATTAAGTTTATGTGATATTTACAGTTTGGATCTGGAATGTTCCCCAAAGGCTCACGGTAAAGATTTGGCCCCCAGTGATTCTGCAACCTGTACACTCGGAAAAATGAGAAATCGTACCCCATCTGATTCGAATGTATGAAATGTCAAGATCATTGTTCTGTCATGTGCAACTAATAAAAACAAATCATAATAATAATAAAAAAAAAAGATTTGGCCCCCAGCCATGGCTTTGCTGGGAGATGGCGGAGACTTTAAGAGGCAGGACCGACTGGTAGATCTTCAGGTCCCTGGAGGCATGCGCCCTTGAAGAGCCACAGGTCGGCAGTCTCCTCCTCTTTTCCTTCCCAGCCACCAGGTGACAGGTCTCGCCACACACCATGACGAGCACGTGCCAAACGTCCAAAAGCCATGGGCTCGATTAATCCTGGACTCCATAACTGTGAGCAAACAAACCAACCCTACCTTCCTCTTTCTCCCCTGCCCCCCCTGACCCGGGAATTAAACCCAGGGGTGCTTAACCATGAGCCACATCCTGGCCCCTTTCATATTTTATTTAGAGACAGGGTCTCGCTAAGTTGCTTAGGGCCTTGCTGAATTGCTGAGGCTGGCTTTGAACCCACGATCCTTTTGCCTCAGCCTCCCGAGCTGCTGGTATTACAGGCATGTGTCGCTGTGTCCACCCGGCCCCCCTTTACTCTTTATAAGATTTTGTGTGTGTGTGTGTGTGGTGGGGGAGGTGGATACTGGGATTGAACCCAGGGGAACTTCATACTAAGCTATATTCCTAGCCTCTTTTTTTCTGATGAATTTTTAAAAATATATTTATTAGTTCTAATCAGATATACACGACAGTACAAAGCTCTTCCATTCATTGTACACAAATGGATAATTTTCCACTTCTTTGGTTGTGGGCAATGACGTAGTCACACCATTTGTGCAATCATACACATACCTAGGGTCATGATGTCTGTCTCATTCCACCGTCTTTCCTACCACTTTGCCCTTTCCCCTCTACCCCCTCCCCTTTGCCCCATCCAAAGTTCCTCCACTCATCCCATGTCCACACCCCCCCATATGGATTAGCATCCACTTATCAGAGAAAACATTAGGCCCCTGTTTTTTTGAGATTCCCAGTCCTTTTTGTTTTTTTTATTTTGAAATGGTCTCGCTAAATTGCCTGGACTGGCCTCAAACTTGCCATCCTCCTGACTCTGCCTCCCAATTTTCTGGTATTACAGAATTGTGCCAACACTGCACCTGGCTTCAGTATTTTTTTTTTTTACAATGACAGAAAACTGAATAGCACTATGAGATTATAAGGATGGATTCTTAATCTTACAGGACTGGTGTCCTCACAAAAGGAAGGGGTGATGTGGAAATCAGGGGAAGGTCTCTCTCTCTCTCGTTCTCTTTCTCCCTTTTTTCCTCCTCTTGCACACAGAGGTCAAGCCTATGTGAGGACACAGCAAGAAGGTGGCCACTTGAAAGCCAGACACCAGCCATGCTTGGCACCCTGATCTGATTCCCACCCTGCAGAACTGTGGGGAATAGACGTGGTTTAAGACACCCGGTTCGTGGGGCTCCGTTAGGGCAGCCCGAGCTGATTAGACAACTCCCTTTTACAGGTGAGGAAATGGAGGCACAGAGACATGAACTGCGTTGCTTCAAAGTCACCCAGATAGCAGGTGTCAAGGTTTGACATTAGTACTGGACCTCACAGGCTGTGCAAAGATCCTGTGGACTGCATCCTGGGAATGAACTCCGGAGTCTGTCCCCTGCATCCAGCAGTCTGCCTGCTGCTCCTGAGGCTGCGCGCCCCTGTCCCAGCTTTTCCAGGGGTTCCCACAGGCTGAGCCCATCCTCTGCACTCACGGCTCCGCCCCTCCGCTCAGTCTCGCGGCGGCCGGCGGCGCAGTGCTGCCACCTGCTGGCAGAGCCTCCGCCGCTCCCGCTGTTTCTAACTCCCTTAAGCCATCGACCCCTCCCTCCTAGCTCCAACCCCTTCCCCTTTCTCCTGCAATTAGGTCACTAATGGGATAGGCCCCAGACCAGAGAGGGGTGGGGAGAAAGGAAGAAAGCCGACGAAAAGAGCCACTCTTTGGGATAGAGGGGAAAACTGATTCCAAAAGGGGAAAGGGGCTTGGTCCCCATGAGCCGGGTGCCCTCCTGACCCTCGGACTCTGGGCCAGAGAGCCGCAGCTCTGCAGCAGTGGGCAGGGCGACCCTCGGTGTGGACCCGCACAGGAGCACTTAGGACCTCCCCCCGGTGTCTGGCAGAAGTGAGCAGGGTCTGGAAGGCTGTGGAGGAGGCTACCAGGAATAACACCCCTCTGCATTCCAGGGCAAGTGGACCACTCGTGGGCTGGGTGCTGTCGGGGACCCTCCCAAAGTGACCTGCCTGGTGAGCCATCCCACCTCGTGTGGCCCATCAGGAAACTGAGGCTCGGAGAGGTCTATCAACCCACAGCTATTATGCACTAGCAGATGGGTGACATAATATCTGGGGGCAAGGCTGCTGAGCCTGGAACGGACTTCAAGGGCATGGAAATGCACCGGCTGATCTTGCAGAGATAGAAACACAGATGTCAGCGCTGAACAGAGATGCCACGCTCTTCTTTCCACACAAACCCCGGGCGGTAGCGCCTCTTGGTGAGGTCCCCCAGAGTCTGGCTTATCTGGCCACGAGTCACACAGCACCGCAGAGCCATACCCAGCAGCTGGTTTCTGCCCTCCCTCCCGTGTTGCCAGGGCTAGTGGCAAAGAGAAGCAGATGGTAAATGGGAGCCGGGGAAAGGGGCCAGAAAGGAGAAGTGGGCAGGGAGAGCAAGTGGAAAGGAAGGGGAATCGCACAGAAGGAAACACAAAAACAGCATATGGAGACAAGATAAAAGGCCAGCCGCCTGTCATCCCAGCTGCTGGGGAGGCTGAGGCGGGAGGATCGCAAGTTCAAAGCCAGCCTCAGCCACTCAGCAAAACCCTGTCTCTAAATAAAAAAAATAAAAAGGGCTGAGGATGTGGCTTAGTAGGTTCAATCCCTGATACCCAAAGAAAAACAAAGAAAAAACAAAAAAACACCAAAGACGAGAGCATTTTGACTCTGCAGTTACCAAACTGTGTTTTTTTCAGGAGGTTTTTTTTACTTTTTTTTTTTTTTAATCTAAAACGTGGGTGGAATGCAACTGCACCTAGCTCATAGGACTATTTTGAAAGTGAAATGATGATGTTACAAATGTGAACTCCCTGGCCGCAGTATTCTACTCATAGTCAGCTTCCAATAAGTGTTAGTTGAGCCTGAAACCATGAAAACCAGGGGGTGGACTCACTGTCCCTTCGTTTTCCGTGACTGCCAGGCTACACCCACATTGATTTTCCTGGTAGGTGCTCATCACCCGGCCCCACAACACCCCCTGACTCAAGGCTCTGCGTCTGCTCCAGCTGTTGGTCGGAAACGGAGGTTGGTCTTGCTCCTTCAACTTTGCTCTTTGGAGTTACAGGCTTTGCCTCCGCCCTCTGAGTGCACCAGCGTTGCAGGAGTGATGTCTCCAACACGGAACGAGGCAGGTAGTAATTAGGAGACACATGGAGTCACATCCTTCCACCAGAGGCTGGTAATTTTGTGTCCTGGGAAGGCAACACATTTGTGTGGATCTGCAGTGTAACTTAAGGGCCTAGAATCTAGAGTCAGGAGTCTGGACGACAATCCACGTTGGGTTTGGTTAACATCTGTGTTATTTTGGGCAAATCTCTTTCTTCCTTCAGTCTTAGAATTTTCACCTGTGAACCAAGGGTATGTCTAAATAGGGTGATTAGCTGTGGTGGCACCTGCCTGTAATCTCAGTGGCTCTGGAGGTTGAGGCAGGAGGATTGCAAGTTCTAAGCCTCCCTGGACAACTTAGTGAGACTCTGTTTGAACACAAAATAAAAAGGGCTGAGGATGTATGTTGGTGGTAAGGTGCTTCTGGGTTCCATTCCCCAGTACCCAAACAAAAAACAAGAATAAACAAATAAGTCGGGCACGGTGGTGCTTGCCTGTAATCCCAGCCGCTTGGGAGGCTGAGGCAGGAGGATTGTGAGTTCAAAGCCAACCTCAGCCAAAAACAAAACAAAACAAAACAAAACAAAACAAAACCCAACAACAAGGCACTAAGTAGCTCAGTGAGACCTTTTCTCTAAATAAAAAAACAAAATAGGGCTGGTGATGTGGCTCCAGGGTCAAGTGCCCCTGAGTTCAATCTCTGGTATCAAAAAAATAAAAAAATAAAAAATAAAATAAAATACAAACAAGAAACTTGTCCTCCAAGTTCACAGGTGTACCTAGGGCACAGGCCCTGGCTGTTGAGTTGGCTGGGGCACCAGGGTCTCCGATGGGTCTTTTCCCTGTGGAGCCCCAGGAAGCCTGGCAGCGATGACCTTTTCCTTCCTCCTCCCCAGGGTGGAACGTTCCGGTGCTCAGGCCTGGGCAGAATATGGCTGTTGCCGAGTCCCGTAAGTGACATTCCCAGCCTGCCTCATAGGCACCCATTGCCATGGCCGCACAGGTTCTCCCATCCCTGAACACCTGAGCCTGCAGGGTCTCTGTAGAGTGGGCCATTGCCTTCTTCCCATGATCACAGCTACCATCGTTGAGGGTTGACTGGATCTGAGACTGCATTGAGCTCTCTGCCTGGGCTTTGTCTTGGTCATCCTGGGAGACAGTTCAGAGATGACCAGCCCACCTGCCCAGCATTACCCAGGGACAGAGCCGAGTTTCCAACCCAGGCCCGTCTGATTCCATGGTCTGCCCTTTATTGAAGCAGCCCGACTTTAGAGTGATTCTTCTAGACTTGGTGCAATACCTGGCACGTGGTAGGTACTCAGCAAACATGTGAGATTGCTGACTTCCTCCACCAGTTCTTCATTTCCTGGTTTTTGAAGAACCCAACTTTTTTTGGCGGGGGTTGAGGGTGGTACTGGGAATTGAACTCAGGGGCACTCGACCACTGAACCACATCCTCAGAACTATATTTTGTATTTTATTTAGAGACAGGGTCTCACTGAGTTGCTTAGCGTCTCACCATTACTGAGGCTGGCTTTGAACTCATTATCCTCCTGTCTTGGCCTCCCAAGCTGCTGGGATTACAGGCATGTACCTCCGTGCACAGCTGAAGAACCAAACTTTTTGTATGAAATAACTGTGTCTCCAACACCTTTCCGAGTTGTGCCTGAAACACAGCAATACATATTTGTGGGATGATGTCTACATAGAAAAAGTTCTCGTTCCCTGGGCTTTTTCCTAGATATTTGCACAGATAACGAGAACGGGTCTATCTGCACGATATATTAGTCTGTCATTCTTAGAGAACACTTGACTGAATTTTCTATTTTTGTAAGTGAGAAACCAAGACTAAGAGAGATAAAGTGATATGTCCAAAGCTCATATAGCTAAATTTGAAAACTCCTTTACTCTATGCTACCCACGTAGCCCTGAGAGCCAGGTCAAATATCCCTCTGCTGAATGGGGACAGGAAGGGGACAATGGGATCCGACATTCAGGTCAGAAGGCAGTGATGGATTTTTAGTTTACTCTTGAAGATTTTACTTCGTACCAATCTGGGATTTATTAAAACAATGAATTTAATAAAATGAGTAAATCTAGCTTTCTGGAATAAAATGTCAGGTTGAATCTTGGTTTAACCAGTAGCTCGCTAGATGGTCTTCTGGTTTTGCCCGAGTCCCAGATTCTGATCAAAATTAGAAATAAGGAAGGGCTTCCCTTGTCTGATTACTTTGAGGAGGAAATTAGAGGCTCCGTATAAAGAGTTTCGGTACAAACCATCCCACAGTGGGTAGCCTGTCGCTGTTGTAATGGTTCCTGTCCTTATTCGACTGTGCTGATGTAGAACATTCGACTTTGTAACCTGCCCACATTTTCTTTCTCCTTGCTCTGGAAGGTCACCGAGGTCTGAGGTTTGGTTCTCCACGGCTGCTCTGCCTCTCTCCAACACACAGGGCTGCCTGTTTTTGTCCTCCCCCCCCAGACCCTCCCACTGGGCCCAAATAAGCAGCTTGTTGGGGTGAGGATGCTAGCCTGCGGGAATGCCGGAATGCCGTGACATTCTGCTCTCGAAACTGGTGACCCTTCCTTAATCCTGGGCGGAGGCTGGCCTGTCAGTCAGCTGGTCATTCGCAGAGCCTGGAGGCGGCTTGCCAGAGAAAGGACAGGGGCCACCGCCCCCCCCCCCATGCTTTCCTGCTGCTCCGGAGGAGTCAGTGGAAGGTGATGGTTAAATACTGAGGAATTTGGCAAGATGGCTGTTAAACGGTTAAATGTCCAGTACTTTGTGAGCTAGTTCTTAGATTGTTAGTCGCTGGAAACCAGTCTTGGTGACCTGGGTGCAGGGGTGTCGACCTGAAATCCCAGCCACTCCAGGAGACTAAGATGGGAGGACCACGAATTTGAGGCCAGATGGAGAACTTCTTTCAAATTTTAATGATGGGGCTGGGGATGTGGCTCAAGCGGTAGCGTGCTCGCCTAGCATGCGTGCGGCCCGGGTTCGATCCTCAGCACCACATACCAACAAAGATGTTGTGTCTGCCGAAAACTAAAAAAAAAATAAATATTAAAATTCTCTAAAAAAAAAATTAAAAAAAATTTTAATGATGATAATAAAGGTACTGGGGGGCTGGGGCTGGGGCTCAGTGGCCGAGCACCCTTGGGTTCAATCACCAGTACTGAAGGAAAAGGAAGGAGGGAGGGAGGGAAGGAGGGAAGGGAGGGAGGGAGGGAGGGAAGGAGGGAAGGGAGGGAGGGAGGGAGGGAGGGAAGGACCAATTGTGGTGGAATACTATTACCATGGAAATCTGCAAACACTGAGAATGAAGACCTTGGTTCACCCCGCAACCAGGGGTTTATTAGCACATAGCTGAACAAATCCTTCTGTTTCTAAAACCGACTGCCCGAGCTGAGGGAAGACTGCAGGACTCCAGCTTGGCATGTGGTCAACCCTCACATTTTTAGAAAATTAGTTCCTTTTTGTGGTTGTCTGGTACTGAAGATTGAACCCAGGGGTACTTTACCAACCCAGGTCTTTGTATTCTGTTTTTTAAAAATTTTGATATAGAGTCCCCCTACGTTGCCCAGGCTGACCCCAAACTTGCAATCCTTTTGCCTCAGCCTCCTGAGTCACCGGGCCCAGATGTGCGCCATGGCACCTGACTGGAGAATGAATTCTTTAAATCCTGACAATAATAGAGACTTGCGAAGCATTGAGATCATGTAGAAGGACAAAAGATGAAAACCAAGAGTGTCTCTCCACTGATCCCTTCCAGGGGCAGACATCCACTCTTCTTTTGTGTCTCTCTACAACTCTTTTGTAGATATAGAAAAATAGCTATTTTACACACACACACACACACACACACACACACACACACACACACACACACTGGCTTATTGAATGGGCTGAACTTGAAACAAGAAACGGCTTCATTTTTCTTTTATTTCTGCACTCTCTTCATCCTGTTCTGTAGAAGCCCCCCGACTTGCCCCTGAAGACTGGCTTAAGCAGACACAATAGCTTTCTGGTCACTTCCAGACACTGGAAAAAATAGTTCAGTCCAGTTCAATTGAACACTTAAAATCTCACATCCACTTCAGAGCCTCTTCTCATCCCCCAGTCTTAGGCCTGACCTGTGGCTCAGAAACCTGCTGCGGGAAACAGATCACTCATTCCCCTTCCGGCTCCCTCCCCGGGGGCAGAGGAAGATGGATCAAGTTCTTTGCATCTAGTGGCTTCTCTTTGTGGTTCTCTCTTGGCTCCGGGGGGTTGACCTGCACACCCTGTAGATGGCAGTGAGTTATTAGGAGGTCTGTAGAGCGTCTCCTTCCTGCTATCTCTTGCAGGGTGACCTCTTGTGAGCCTCACTCCAGTCCTGTGTGTACAGGTGCAATCTACAGCCTCTTACGGGTGGGGTCCCTTCCCCCAGCAGGCAGAAGAGCCCTAGAATGGTCACCTCCCACGGCACCCCCTGGACGTCCTTGCCCTACCCAATGGGAGATGTGCAGCCTCCCCAGCTGCTGAGCACCATCTTCTTGCGCTTCCCCATATCCGGCTCCAGCCACCTGCAAACGACGGCAGTTATTAGCTTAGAACTCTCTGTGTTGTGTTGGGGTGCATGGAGTAAGCTGCGAGTCTCTGCATTCAGCAACGGGGCAGTTAGAATAAGGACCAGCCTCCCCCTCCTACAGGTGCTTCCAACTTTCGTGGATTATCTCTTTGGGGATTTTCCTCTGTGGCCTTGGGTTAAGGGGGAAATCCACCATTATTCTTGCTTCCCTGGGAGGAAAAGAAAAGCATCCCAGGACTCTACTCATACGAGTCACTAAGCTTCCCTTTAAATTCGTAGTCTCCTCTATAGAGTTGTGATTGGGACTGGGGAGGCCTGTAGGGTAGGTTTTCCCCTCTTTTCAAAAATTCAGTAAGTGGTGTTTGGCACTTCCCTTAAGAACGGAGGGATTGCAGGGCACAGGGGCGTGTGCTTGTAATCCTAGCCGCTCCGGAGGTTGAGGCAGGAGGGTTGTAAATTCAAGGCCAGCTTCAGCAACTTAGTGAGGCCCTAAGCAACTTGGCGGGACCCTGCCTCAAAATATAAAATAAAAGGGGCTGGGGATGTAGCTCAGTGGTAAATTGCCCTTGGGCTATATTTCCAGCAATTTACCCCCCCATCCCCCCCCCCCCCCCCCGCAAAAATGGAGGGATATTGACTGGGCATGTAGGTCACTGGTAGAATGCTTGCTTAGCATGCATGAGGGTTCAATCCCCAGCACTGCCTAGAAACAAAGTCAAACAAAGAAAAAGCCCAAGCCACCCTTAGCTGGGCACAGCGGCGTAGGTGTGCAATCCAGTGACCTGGGAGGCTGATCACAAGGTGGAGGCTAGCCTGGGCAATTTAGCAAGACCCATCTCAACATAACAAGCCCTGGGGGTGTAGCTCAGTTGTAGATACCCCTGGGTTCAATCCCCAGTCCTGAAAAAGAGGCAGGGATATTGACCACCTACTGTGTTCACCTTTGGGGCGTTGGCTGAAGTTTAAAGGCAGTCAGTACATATAATTTTATTAAGCAGATGGGATCGTTCCACACATACGGCTGTACCATTTGCTTTTCTTGCTAAGCAAAAAGTCTATATCTTGTGCATATTGCTTTGTCATTACATGGAGGTCTATCTCTGCCTCTTTTTTTAAAAAATATATCTTATCTGTCCTCATGCATGTCTCCTGTTTGCTCTCTTGTGTGAGTGACCATGTCATAATCCAGAGTTTTTAAAACTGCCTACAACAGCAAAAAATGATTCTTCTTTAACTTTTTTTTTTTTTTTTTTTAAGAGTTGGGGATGGACCCAGGGCCTCCAGCCTGTCGGGCAAGCGCTCTACCTGAAGCTACGGCCCCAACCCCCTCTTAAAGGTTCGTAGTTTCTTATTGTTATCAGATGCCTTAAGAAAGGGTGGGGGGACTTGAATAGGTCTATGTCCCTTAGCTGGGACCCCAAGCAGCACAAATCTCTAGAAGCAGTTTATGGTTCTATTAAATATATCACTAAGCACATATATATATATACAGTCATATACTTAACAAGTGTCCCATCAGGGGACCTTGAGCTGTCGCCAGTTCTCAGTTACGGACAACGTTACCCTGAACATTCTTCCGTCTTATTTCTTGCTTGGTTATATTCATTAGTTTTAAGTAAGCAAAACATCAGAAAATTAGACCTTTTCCCCAGGACAGTTTTCCAGACCCCTGTATTTCAGCCTGGGATATGTGAGTTCCTGGAAGGGATTCTCAGGTGCTGGTGTCACTGCCAACCTTCCTTTTCAACAGAATCTCCTCTAGGGTAGCACCCGGTGGCCTCCCGACCCATGCCCGGGCCCCTTGATCTGAGGCCTGAGCAAGACGCATGGAACTGAGCACCCAAGGCCTGACATTTAGCAGGTGCTCAAAACATGGTTTGTGTAGCCCAAGGCATGCTAACCAACCCTACGGATGTCGCCGGCCGGGTGCAGTTGTGCACACAGTCACAGCTGACTGCGCTCTAACCTGTCACCTGGGCTGGCTTCCCCCAGCTTCTGCTCCCTGAGCTCCTCTTCACAGCTCACCACACCTGGAGAGCTCACGTCACCCTACCCAGGGCTCGTGGCCCAGACTGCAAGTCCTTAGGGCGCGAGGGAGAAGAGAGCCACGCAGAACATGAGCAGATCAGGACTTTTTGAGCTAACCTGAGGGCCAAGTTACATTTAAAGAAGAATAATCATCTTGTGGATAAAACTGCCATCGAAAATGTTTCAAATGTTTAACTAGGAGGCACTGTCCTCCCTGTGCAGTTTGGAGCTCCTCTTACCTTCCGCCTCTCCTTGGCTGGGAGGAGAGTGGGGAATCAACCCTGAACTCTCCTGAACCATCTCTCTTTTTCACCAACTCTCCTTCCCCCCAGTTCACTGGGCTCTCCTGCCCTTCTGGGGTCTCCCTCCTGTGGGGGCTCCTCCTTGCTGATCTCTCTCTCTCTCTCTCTCTCTCTCTCTCTCTCTCTCACACACACACACACACACACACACACACATATAGTCTGCCTTCTCTGCTCACAAACAGCATTGCAACTTTTTCTTCTCCTCCTCCTCCTCCTCCTGCTCCTCTTCTTCCCCTTCCCCCTCCTCCTTCTCTCTTGGTATTAGAGATTGAACCTGGATGCTCTGCCTCTGATCTACTCCCCAGCCCTTTATATATATATATATATATATAAAATTTTAAGACAGGGCTTCCCTAGGTTGCTGAGGCTGGCCTCAAACTTGTGATCCTCCTGCCTCAGCCTCCTGAGTCACTGGGGTTGCAGGTGTGCACCACTGAGCCTGGTTCATTGCGACTTTTTTCACCACCGTCAGCACACTTGGGCATTCCAGGGAATACAACTTCTCATTGCTTTACAGAATAGAGTCTGATCAGTAAAGCAACGTTCCCCGGGCTGTGGCGCATCCTCATCTCACATCCTTCTCAGCCCACTCGGAAGACACTCTCATCAGACACCTCCTCCAAATCCTGCTGTAAAAGAATCAGAAAAACTCTCAAGTAATGATTTTTGAGCATCCTGAAGTCTGGCATTGGTCATTTATTTGGGTTCTTAGGAAGGTTCCTTAGTGTCTCCTTTAAAGTATTCAGGTCTCTCTCTTTTTTTTTAGGTATTGGGGACTGAACCCATGGGTGCTCTCCCACCGAGCCACTTCACTGTCCTTTTTGTGTTTTGTTTTGAGACAAGGTCTCACTAAGTTGCCCAGGTTGACCCTGAACTTGCAGTTCCCCTGGTCTCATCCTCCTGAATCTCTGGGATTACAGCTGTGTGCAGCCTTCCCCAGCCACCAAGTCTCTGGTCTTAAATCTCATGCCAATCCCCTGAATTCCACCTTTGCCCAGGGAACTCGACTCACACTTCAAGACTCGGCTCAGGTGTCCTCTCCCCCAGGAAGTTCATCGTGAGCACCCAGGTGGGGAAATGACCTGTGAATCTGTGAGGACGCAGGCACAGAGGAAAGTAATACCCAGCAAAACAGGCACCGAGTGTGGCTCGGTGGGAGGCTGCTTACCTGGCAGGCAAGAGGCCCCGGGCTCCATCCCCAGCACCACAAGGAGAGAGAGAGAGAGAGAGAGAGAGAGAGAGAGAGAGAGAGAATAAATGCTAATTATAGAAATTCAGAAAATACTGAAAAGCAGGGGGGAGGTGAAACAGAGCTTTCTTGGCCCTAATTGAAAAGCATCAAAATAATATTTTAATGTATTTCCTACCAGTCCACTTACTGCACAGATTTCAATTTAATTGTGATCAGGTAACGAACAGAAAATAGTACGTGATCTCTCTCTCTCTCTCTCTCTCTCTCTCTCTCTCTCTCTCTCACACACACACACACACACACACACACACACACACACGCACACACCCCAACTAGTCAAGCTCATGAAATACACATAGATAGAGAGCAAAACACAAAGAGAGCCAAAGTAGCATCTTGAAATCCCAAACCAAGAAAAAACAATTCTAGTTTACATTTTATTCTATTTTCATAAAAACCTCAAAAAAAATGGCATGGTTGCATAATCTTATACCATGTGTCCTGAATTTTAATCATAGCTAACAAAGGAACATTCATAGAATCTTGTTGGTAGATTCTACGTAAAGGTTTTGGGGGGTGACGTGTATTTTCCACCTGGTGGTTTATGAGCTTGTTTAATAATAAAAAAAAAAAAATGACTCAGGCGCTCCTGATTGGGTTTCAAGATGTGGAAACTCATTAATATTATTCTTTGGCAATGAAAACGGTCATTATGCTCTTTTTGTGTATCTGTGCTTTTGAGAGATGGAAAAAGGAGCAGGGAAAAAAATAAAGGGTTTTAGATTAATTATTATCTCAGTTCCGTGTCCCAGCCATACAAATTGTTTGGCTCTGCCCATCAAAGTTGGAATAGAACAGACTCGGTGTTTTATGTAGTCTTTTATCAATTTGGCAAGAGATTATCTGCAAACTGCATTTTCTATTTCTTCAGGGCATTTGGGGAGGGAGATGGGTTTGTTGGGGCGGAAAGCAAAAGCAAAATAGAATCTGTAGGAGAGCAGACAGTCTTGGCCAATCCAAGGGGTCTGACTCTCACCTCAGGCTGGTGCAGCACCTGGGGGCACGTGTTCAATCGCTTCCCCTGGTTTTGAGTCTAATCTAAGTAAGGGAGCATCAATCAGTTTTCCATAGGACTGCATCTCCATTCTCTAATTTTCAATTTTGCTTTCTTTCTTTATGGACTGGAGAACACCTTCAAGGGATCTGTTTCAAGGCGAGCCCACGCATGATGCAGATGCATGTTCTGAACCCCTTCGCTCTGGATATTTGTTTTTATCATTTGGTCCCATGTGAACAGAACAGCGAGGCTGAGCACACAGTCTCGGGAGATCACTGTTTTCCCTTAACACTGTCTAGATGTTTCCATTGAAAATTAAGGACAGAGAAATCTGAAGTCAGCCTTCACGAGAGCTCTTTTGGTGAAGCGACTGATGATTTGGGTGTGGGGAGGGCACCCTTCTCGTTTCCCAAGTGGCACCTGCGTGCAGAAGTCACGTGCAGGTACCTGGTAGAGAGGTGGGATTTCTGAACTGGGTGTGGGGAATGTGATGGGGTGGGGCGGGGCGGGAAAATGACCCTTCTATTTATTTTTAGATGTCACCTGCTTTGTTTTTCTCAACTTAACCAACATGTCTTCCTGCTCTGTCCCTCCAGTCCCCACCCTCCAGTTCAGTTGATAAAACTTACATGGAAATTCTTTTTGCTTTCTGACAATAGATTGATTACTTTTTGTATCGATCTACCACTGAACTCCACCTCTTATCTTTTTAATTATTTATTTTGAGATGAAGTCTAAGTTCCCCGGGCTGGCCTCTGATTGGCAGTCACTGAGATTACGGGGGTGCACCACCATACCCAGCGTGGGTGATCATTTTTAGTGTCATTATTAGATATCATTCTCCCCTCCCCCACTCCAAAGCTTTATAGGTGTTTAGTGAGAAGCTGTAAGAGATCAGGCTAGGAACCGCTGGTTGGATATTATTTTATCCCATAAGTCCAGCTATGAAATTCAGAAGCTTTAATCCATCTGCCATAAAATTATCATTCGTTTCCAGGGAAGATCACTCAGGCCTATAATGAGAAATGGCTTATGAACCACGCAGGGTGGGGACAAGCCTGGAGCACGGGATGCTAGGTCCAGAGCCGCGTCTTTTTCCGTGACCTTGTCTCACCTGAGGGTCTGTTGGGAAGGATCGCCAGCGGCAGGCTGCTCTTTTTCTCTCTGTCATCCTCCTCCAGTGGAGGACATACCTGTGGGACTGGTGGGTTCAGCACAGAGACCTTGCCAGGAACGGTGTGGATACAACAGCATTTTAGCCAGAATGGAAGAGGGCTTGTGTGCATTCGTAAGCTTGTGGGTACAAGAAATGAAGTGTTTGCTCAAAAAAGTAAGTCCCACCTTTGGCTGGGCTCTGGGCTGCTACAGGAGCTCATCCAAACAGACCCACTACATCACCTGAAGTCCAGCATCATCCCCCCTGGAGACAGTGTGTGCTCAAGGTTGACCTTTCAGCTCTGCCCAATGCAGCGGCTGGGGCCTCCTTTGAGTGGATCTACTTATTTTCATCCAGCGATGGGCACAGGTACTTAGCCAACAGCCTCCAGCAGCAGCACTGTCAGGATCTGCTGCAACACTTAAACCCAAACTAAACCTTCCCTAGGCAGCCTCGACCACTGAGCACAGCGAGGCAGCAGGGGTACCTTCAGCATGGCCATTCCTTCGTAAGGGGGCCCCTGTGTGAGCAATCTGTACTGGAGCTTCCCATTGGGTTGGGAAATCTTGCAGTAGTCAGGCATGGGGGCTCCTGCCTATAATCCCAGCTACTCAGGAGGCTGAGGCAGGAGGATCACAAGTTCAAGGCCAGCCTTGGCAATTTAGTAAGACTGTTTCAAACTAAAAAATATAATGGGTTGAGAGTCCAGCTCAGTGACAGAGCTCCCTGGGTTCAATTCCCCGTACCAAAAAAATCTCTTGCAGATTTAATTTCATCTTTAGCATCTTTTTGGCAGAACATAGGGTGCAACTTCAAGCAGGCTGTCTTTAGGGACAATTGCACTCAACTTCAGGTCACGTGGTGTGCGATTAGATGGGCTTCCAGTGGAGGTCAGAGCCAAGCCAAAAGGCCCACTTGTTTTTTGAGTATTTTGTTTCTTGCACCAATAGTTACTGAGTAGCTACAATGAGGCAAACCACGTGCTAGCTACAGATGACGTAGCAGAGAGCAAGATGAAGCTTCTGCCCTCGATTTACCTGCAGTCTTACGTGGAAGGGAACTAATACTGAAACTAAGAATGCTGATAAGCACAGTGAGCATTTGTGATGCAGCATTGGGGATGCAGTGGGAAAGGGAAAGATGCTTCCTTGAACAAGCTTCGTCGGTTTGCTGCTCGGAAATGGAATAGGAAAAGCAGTCTTGGATGTTGGAGTCCTGGAGGAGAGTCACCCAGTCTCTGGTCTATCCCCTTGATATCCATGAGCATGGGCATTAGGACGGGAGCGTCATCACGATGGGCAGAGCAAGTAGAGGTAACAGGTGACATTCTCCCAGGGATGGGGATGCGGGAGAAGGATTGAGATTGATAGGTTTAGGGAGCACATGAGCTCTCTGTTACTCACCTCTGCCTTCTTCATCACGGAGACATTGTATTTTCCTTCTTTCCATCCCCTAATGCCGATGGTCAGGACTGGAATGTCAGGGATCACAGGCCCAATGGCTTCCCAGGGAAGGGCATGCCATCGTGCAATTGACCCCTCACCTGCTCTGGCAAGCAGGTTCAGAATCAGTCAGGCTGCATCTGGACCACGGCTACTGGAGAGATTCTTGTCCATTTTATTTTGAACTGGGGATTGGACCTAGGGGTACTTTATTACAGGGCTACATCTAAGCCCCTTTATTTATTTACTTATTTTTACATTTTGAGACAGAGTCTTGCCAAGTTGCCCAAGTTGGCCTCAAACTTGTGCTCCTCCTGCCTCAGCCTCCAGAGTCACTGGAATTACAGACGTGCACCACCACGCCCAACTGTATTTGTCAGTCTTTTTCTTCCTTTACCACTGCTCCTCTACTCCTTTTTTAAAAAAATCTCTTTATTTTTATTTATGTATCTTCATGTGGTGCTGAGAATCGAACCCAGTGCCTCACGCTTGCGAGGCAAGTGCTCTACCACTGGGCCACAGCCCCAGCCCCCTCTCTCTGTCTCCTTTTTCAATCCCACTTTGACAAAAATGCATGAGAGGGAAATCAGCTCAGGTGAGTGATATTAATATCACTTACTGTCATTATTCTTGACCTAAGAATCTCAGTAGGGTCAAGGGAGTGAGGGGACCCCTCCAGTGTCACCCCATGTGCCTCCCCCACTCATCTCCCCCCTCTTGGGTCTGTTGCCGGAACTTGAGCCCAAGGAAGCCATGGTCATCATCACTCACTGGCAGCTCCAGTGGGGTATGGACACGGGCTAGGGGGACCCTGGGGTCATCTCAGTCTGAGTTTTGACCACTGTGACAGCAAGAAAAGAGAACAGGACCTTGACGGACAGAAAGGTGGAATGGAGAGGTACTGGGAGGAAAAATAGATGGGAAGAAAGGATCAGACAGATCACAGATCAGGAAACAATGACCCTTAGAGATAGACGGGTGACTTGATTCATGTGGGACCCTTTACCAGGGATCCTAGGCTGAAGAAGGAAGAGGAAGAGGGCAGAGCATGGTCACGGGGGCCCCTTAGACAGGAGCAGATGGGCAACTGGCCAGAGGGTGGAGGATGCTTCTCACTCATGGCCCCAGGTCTCTATCTGGTTCGGCTTCCAGATGAATCTGGATGCAATAACAGGAGCGAGACAGAGTTTCCAGGTGGCTCCAGGCTGAGAGTGACTGGTTTTCTAGCCGCCCGCCCCCACTGCAGCGGGCTCTGGGCTCCGTCCCTCCTCATTTACACCTGGGAGTGAGACAGCAGGACCTTGTGTGCATCAGCAGAGGGCGCTCTTTCCTAACAGACCATCTGGGCTGGCTGAGCAAGACAGCTGGAGGAGGAGGTCCCAGCCAGAGTAAGAAAGAGCCACATCAGCCCACCCTCTCTGTCAGAGGGGGCCCAGGTGCCTTGTTCAGAGCTGGGATTTCCTGCTTTTGGAAGAGCAATAGACTTGGGTTCTTGTCTGATGGCATGCCGTGTGTTTTTCACAAATATGTCCTGAGAGCTGTCTGTGGGTCACTACTCTTACGCTGAGGTACAAGAGATGGATGAAGAGGTGGCCTTTTTTGGTGATAAAAGAATGTCTGAAACACAAAGCCTGGATTAGAATTGCAAGTCTTCTGGCCCCTGTGTGCTCCTGGGCCATGCACTGAACCTCTCTGGGTTACATGGTCCTTATCTACAAGGAGGCAAAAATGACGTGAGCCCTGACTCAGAACGATTCTGAGAGTTGGAGATGAATAATGCGCTGACTCATGAGCTTTGATCTCACGTAAACTTTCATAAAAGGATTCTTGTTCCTAAGAAGCTCCGAGTCGGGTCTGTCAACAAACAGTGGTTGAGCGTTCTGCTGTAATTCGGGGGGGTTTGTCAGGGGCGGAGAAGGTGTGAAGACAGACCTCACAGTCCCCACAGATACTGCAACCTGGAGGGTAAGACAGTGGACTTCACTAGAAAACGGAAAGCATTCTAAATGCCCTAGGCAGCTTAGAGGTCACAGGAGACAGTTCTGGCTTTGTTCCTACAAACAAGGTAAACTTGGGTCTGTCTCTCTGCCCTTGGCTTCTTCATCTAGAGAGGAAAGGGATCAGACTCCCTCGGAGGTCCTGGCTGGGGGTTACTGCGGGCTGGTCGCCAGGACAATCATAGCATCCTCAGATCCGCCTGGCCATTTGAAAGGTCCATTGTGGGGAGGTTTCTGTGACTCAGAGGCCTTGTCTACGTCTTTCTTGTCCCCTCTCCACACACATCAGCAGCCCTGCGGTCTCTCATTCTCCTTTTGAAGTTATCTTTGTCTTCCTACCCACAAAGGAAAAGTGAACCCTTGTTCAACACGGTCTCTGAGAACCCTTCCAGCTTCGATATTGATCCCATAAAAAAAAATCTTTCCCTCTGGACCAACTGGCAGGTCCGGAATCTTCTTGCTACTTCTCTGTCAAAATGTAATTATGACCTGCATGGGGTATCGCCTTTCCTGGTCATTTCATTTGATCGGATGCCAAGCAAAGAGGTCTGGTGGCCGCAGGAGCCCTTGAGAATGGCAGGTGATGGGAGAGGACAGTTTTATAATAGGGGACCCCTGTGTCCTGGCTGTCAGAGCCAGCGGAGGATGACATGGACAGTTTGTTTCTGAATTACAAGTGACCCGTTGGTGGCACACAGAAAGGCTTGAAGGGGCAATGACAGCTCCGGCTGCTGCTTGCAGAGCGTGCGGTTGGTTGGTCTGACCCTTGTCTGATGTTAAAACCGCACTGTTCTCTGAATCATCCTCAGGAAGCAGCACAAAGCTTTGCACAGCATCGGACCCTCAAACTGAGATAGCAAGATGGGTTTTAGGGTACTGGCATAAAGAAAAAGCAGCTGATACTTCCCCTTCATGGAGGATCTGTGTGAACTTGGAGGGCTCAGTTCTCCCCAAGATTCCTCAGACACCTGACAGCTCAATTGCTCTGGTTAAATTCAGGCTGTATAAGCCAATTTTGCTGGGATTTCTGGCTCTTTCTAGTTTTGAAAAGGAGATCATGGCGCTGACCGTTTGCTGACCCGTACCAAAGCTGCATTGGCACTTGAATCAGATGCCTGGCTACTCTCAAGTCACCGAGTCCTCTGTGCGCCATGCTGGTGAAGCACGAGTGCACATGCGATGACTTGGCCGGGGCTGGTGGACCCGCAGTACTGGCCAAGCTTGGAAAAAGTGTGGAGGCTGGTTGTCATGACAATAATAGCATCCTCAGATCCCCCTGGCAATTCGAAAGGTCCATTGTGGGGAGGTTTCTCCGACTCAGAGCACCTTTGGGGGAGGTAGAGATGCAACTTCTTCATCAGTGCATTTATTCTTCACATGCTCCTACCTACGTCCACTGGTGGGATCTCTATAAATTCCCACCAAACTTCAGTGGCTCCCTGTCACCAACAAAGCAAAAAAAACTCCTTCCCAAAGCATTCAGTGCCATTCACTGTTAAGTCCCCATTTTCCATGTCTCCTCCAGGCTTTCCAATGTCTTTACACCGGAGGACTCACAGATCTCTGATCACAGTGTCCTGTTTATCTGGCTTTCTCTCCCTCCAATCCAGACTGGTGACATCCTGCTCCTCATGCTATCCACTGAACTCCTGCTTATTCGGCACCTTTTGGGGAGGGTATAGAGAGCAGTGGTTACTAGTGGGGGAAACAGACCTAAATGAACCGGGGGGGGGGGCGGACTTTGAACAGGTTACCTGTTTCTTACTTATAAAATGAAAAAAAAAAACACCTTTATCTTACGTATGGGGCTGTTATGAGGGTTAAATGTGATGAAGTTGGTAAAATTTCTCAGTTCACTTTGGTCACATAGTAAGCCACTAAAAGAAGTATTATTGGTAATTTTATATATATTTGTCTCAGTTCATGCTGCCATAACAAACTACTACAGACGGGGTGACTTGTAAACACAAAACATTCATTTCTCACAGTTCTGGAGGCTGGGGAGTGTGAGATCAAGGCCCTGGGAGATTTGCGGTCTGGTGAGGATGGCCTTTTGGGGAGCACAGTGGTCTTCTTGCTGTGTCCTCACATGGTAGAAGGGGCAGGGTGTTTTCTGGGGTTTCTCTTTTAAGGGCACTAATCCTATGCACAAGGGCTCTACCCCTCATTTCCTAATCCCTTCCCCGACGCCCCACCGAATACCATCACTCCTTGGGAGTTAGAATTTCAACATGGGAATTAGGGGGGCGGGAAACACAAGCATTCAGTCTATAATAAATCTCAATAAAATTTAGCATCTAGGACGATAGACTCTACTTCCATCCTAACACTGCAATGATTCTTCCAAGAGGACTCTACCTATGTGCATCCTACAGCAGATTCTGAAATTCCCTCCAAGTGAAAGACTATGCCAGACTCACCTCTCTCTCACTCTGCCTTGTCGCCGTGAATGTTGTGCAACGTGGGTTTAATAACAGCCGCTCCACGGTGTTTGTATTGGACAAGTCGGTTCTGCACGTCTCGGAGAAACATTAACGCTGTGTTGGCACTGAGAACATTACTGTTCCTCTGAGTTTCCTCATCACTTTGCAGAGTTATGAGGAAAAGAATCTCTTTGAGAATCCTTCTCTCTGTCTCCTCTCTCTGCACCAGGAGAGTGCAGGTCTATTCAGGGCAATTCCAAAAGAACTGGTCATTATGGTCAACCTGAGACAAAAGAGTAGCCTAACCTAATGTGGGCTTCCTAAAAACCAAGGACTCAGGTGTCTTTGCAAGGCAAATTTTCCCCTATTCAGTACTTTCTTGCTTACTTTTAGCTCTCGGTGTTTAAAAAGGGAGGCGGGGGAGGGAGGCGTGTTTGAGGTGGATTTTTCTTGCCTTTCCTCCCTGAAGCCCACGATGTGATAGAGTGTAAGTTCTCAGCCTAGGAGATCCCAAGAAGATCAAGGGGTGCGGAATAGACATCTGGTCACCTGGAAGACAGAGTTTCAAATCGTTCCCACCCCAAACACGAATAAGTGTGCTGTGGCATGCAGAGTGGAAATGGTCACGTTCATGTGTTAATTCAGGGTGAGAGGTCTGGTCTCAGTGACCAGAGACTGTGTCCTGTGAGCCCACGGCACTCAGCAGCCCACTCGGGCAGCCTAGGTGGGCAGTTTGCACGGGGCTCAGAGTTAATGGACTCTGGACACCAGAGACTACTGATGGGCTTTCTGCTCTACTAAAAGAGAAGTTCAGGCTCCGGACTGATGGGAACACTTCTGCGAGTGGTGATGGTGTAGGAAAGTGGGTGGAAATGGGATGAAAGAAAATCGTAAGCTTCTAGAATAGGGAAGCGATGATAGATGCTGTCGTTGGCAGCAAAGGGAAGGGAAGTGGGAGAGCGCTGGAGTCTGTGATAGGGAGAAGGGGAACTAGTTTTGTGGAAGAAGAGGTTTTGGGTTTAAGATGGGTTCAGAATGCCCAGATAGAAACTTCTAGTAGCCGAAAAGTCTTTTAAACCTGAAGCTCAGGATGGGGCATGGTGACTGGAGTTAACAATATGGAATCATGTACTTGAAATTTGCCAAGTAGGTGGATCTTAAATGTCCTAATTATTAAAGAAGAAGATGAGGAGGAAAGGGAGGAGGAAGACTATGGAAAAAACTAAAATGGTAGCCATGGGAGGTGACGTGTGGGTTCACTAGTTTGATTGTGGTGGCCATCTCACAAACCATATGTACATCAGAACATCAGGTGGGTACCTTAAATACAGACAAGTCTTATTTGTTAATTTTAACTTAATAAAGTTTAAAAAAAAAACACAACTGGAGTCCAGGAGAAAAAAGGTCCAGGTTTTTGAATCACTTGGTGAGAAGCCATCGTTAAAGCTGGGGTAGTGGTGGGATCCTGGAGAGCAGGGAGGTTGGAGGGGAGAACAAGACCCTGAGGAAAATCAATGCAAAGAAGACCAAGAAGAAGCCAACATGGCGGCCCAGCTGAAGTGAGCCCTGGAGTGTCCAGGGAACCGGGGAGAAAGGTCACCAGGAAGATGAGGAGGCAGGCCAAGTCTATCCCTGCAAAGATGGAAGGAGTGGGCCCGTGTCAGACTGCTGTAGTTAGACGTGAAGTGGCCACGAGTAGACTTTAAATCGGCCAAAGAAGAGATAATTCAAGAGACCAGTAATGGGCTGAGTTTCATACTCCCAAAATTCCTGTGCCGAAAGACCTTGGAATGTGAGTGCACTTGGAGATCAGGTCTTTGAGGAGGTGATTAAGGTAAAAGGAGGCTCTCAGAGTGGGCTCTGATCCAATCCTACCCGTGTGCTGATGAGAAGGGATGAAGGTGGGACACACACACAAAGGAAACACCACGTGACGACCCAGGGAGAAGACAAATGGAGGAGAGAGACCCCCAAACAAATCCGTTGTGCTAATACCTCAATCTTGGCCTTTCAGCCTCTGGAGTTATGAGAAAGTAAATGGGCATTGCTTTAACCACCAATCCGTGGCACTTTGTTATGGCAGCTCTATAATATCAAATCGATATCATTCCTTCTCCAAGGTCCAAAGACAATAAACAGCAGAGAGACTGGTCATAACGAACAAGGCTACGTTCCATCATGGGACAGTGAGTGTGTGGGGTCCTGTGAGACCTAAAGTCATGGTTTTCACTTCAGCTGAATATTAGAACCACGTGGGGATTCATCCAAAGTAAAAAAATCTTGATCCCTTAGCATCACCTCAGACCCCCAGGGGATTCTTACGTGGGACCCTAGAATCAGCACTCTCTTATAACTTCTCAGATGGTTCCAGTGTGTAGCAAAGTTGAGACCCAATGATCGTCCACCAAAGGCCCGGGGATACAGACTGGGGGTCTGAATGTTCCCAGCCGGATTGTGAAGTCCACATGGAAGGGCGTCTATGGGACACAGGCACATTACAAGTGTTCTTTGGCTGACTCGAGGACGGCATATAGAAGACCCAGGGCTTCGGCAGCACCCGTGAGTGGGAAAGGACCTGCTTCTTCTATTGTGTACCGACGTGTGACAAAGTCCCGAGAAGTCCTCAGGAGGGAGGGATGACAGGTGTGGGTTGAGTGATAAAGGTATTATTCAGTTCTTGTTAGATTCTGGGAGAGTAAGTAATTCATGGAGAGAGGAAAGCTAGGTGTGTTGGTGTAGGCCTGTAATCCCAGCTGCTCAGGAGGCTGAGGCAGGAGGATTGTCAGTTTTGAGGCCAGTCTGGGAAACTTAGTGAGACCCTGTCTCAAAATAAACTAACAAAGACCGGGGAGGTAGCTCAGGGGTCGAGTGCTTGCCTAGCATGTGTTAGGCTCTGGGTTTCATCCCTGGCACTGAATAAAGGAAAGAAGGAAGTAAGGAAGTAAGGAAGGAAGGGAGGAAGGAAGGAGGAAGGGAATGAGATTTGTGCTTATTAAGGGAATTTTATGTCATCACACTCAAGTCCAACTTAAATTCAACAAAATAACAATACGGGAATGTGGAGAGCAATGACAGAGAAGGAAGAGCAGTGTCTGAGACTGGGGTCTCTGATGACCTTATGGCTGTGGCGTGCCTGGTGCCTGGGAATGTTCCCGTGCAAGGGCACAGGATGCTTAGCCCTGCGTGAGGAAGCTCTATGCAAGAGTCTTATCATCTTGATCTTGATCTGGGGCACGAAGTTCCTGAGAACAGAGGAACTCTCCTGCTAGACAACCACAATGTTCCACCAGCTCTCTTACTTCTGCTGTTGCCTGCTTAACGGTAACTTTAAACAATGAACTTGCTGGAGCTTTAAAGAAGGCTCCTAACATTGCACATTGCCACTGTGGAAAAGCGACAGATGTTTCTAGTTCTGTAACTTCCCTGAATACAAAGATATAAATAAGGATTGCTACAGTAACTCTTCAGATTTGCTTCTGCATCAGAGAGCAGCACTCCACCTGATCCCAGCTATTTATCTTCAAAATCTGCACCTGTGAGTCTTTGTTTTCTAACCCCCTATCGCCCGCCCCTTGCTGGAACCCCCAAGATTGGTTGTGCTAGTCACACACCGGAATTAACATGCTCATGTTATATAGAGGAAATGGAGGGATTCTACAAAATGAGTTGATTTTCCTAAAGGTGTATAATCTGGTAGAGTTGGAGATGAACCCAAGTCTATCTAACAAAATTTATAATATTTTAGGGGATAGGGGATAGAGTAGGAGCAAGGATGAGAAATGTGCTAAACAGATATTGGGTCAACTTTCTAGATTGGAACTTTGTTTTCCAGAGCTCTCTGCCCTGCATAGTCCCAGGTTAACATGGACCCCGAGAGACATCTTGCACAATATCTGGAAGGTGGAGATGATGTAGCAGCTACTTTCTTGTTTTACTTAGAGGGTCATTGACACCCGAGATCCCGTAGCAGCTCATTCTCATATTAGCTAGCTCTCTTTGCTGCTGTGGGGCAGTGGTAGGAAGCAATTCCAGCTCCCACACTCTACTCCCCGCCTTCTTTCTCCTGGCCTTCTTCATGTTTAGCTTAGTGATGGAGGGTGTCACCTTCTGCAGGACGCTCTCATCGTGGCTTGTCAGCTGGAGGTGACAGATGTGGGCTCCAGCTCATGTTCAAAGGTTCATGTATCTTCTCTTCCTTCAGTTGCCTGCCTGTGGACTTTGGCTGCCCCATCACATGGAGAAGAACTAGTCTTCCATAGACTTTAACAGTTCTCACAAATGTACGAGGCCACCTCCCTACGATGAATTCCTCAGTGTCTATGTTGTCCTGTGAGTCTGTTTCTTTTGCTGAGAACTGATGGACAGAAAGTGACTGCAGAAGCTTTAGACATTTTAATTAATTTTACCAACGGGTGCATTGTGATTATTCATAAAAGTGGGATTGACTGTGATATAGTCACATATGTAACGACATCCCCGATACTTACCCTTCCTCTCCTCTTCTTCCTTCCCCTGATCCCTTTCTTGTACTGTAGTGTAGCCTAGGCTTCCTTCAGGATCTCTCTCTCTCTCTCTCTCTCTCTCTCTCTCTCTCTCTCTCTCTCTCTCTCACACACACACACACACACACACACACACACACACAGACACACGTTTTTTCTCTCTAGCTCCCACATAAGAGAGAAAACGTGAAACTCTTGACTATCTGAGTCTATCTTGTTGGGCTTAACATACGCCTCTCAAGTTCTATGCATTTTCCTGTCAATGACACGATTTGGCTCTATTTTTATGGCTGAATAAACTCCATTGTGTTAGGGAACGTTCATTTTGGCTCATGGTTTCAGAGGTTCAGTCCACGGTCAGCTGGTTCCGTTGCTCTGGGCCAGAGATGTGGCAGAGCATCGTGGTAGAAGGGTGCCACAAAGGACAGCAGCTCAGTTCACGGCTGCCAGGAGGCAGAGAGAGAAGGTGCCAGGGACAAACACAAACCCTCAAGGCAGACCCTCTGTGACCTACTTCCTTCAGCCGTCCCCTGCCTGCCTCCAGTTACTACCCAGTACAGCAGCCCTTTCAAATCATGAATCCATCGACTGGATTAATCCATGGATGAGACGACAGCTCTCATAATCTAAGAATTTCTCATGAACGGTTTTGGGGGTCACCTCACATCCAAACCACGACATCCAGAAACATCCATTGTGTCATATGCAGCATTTTCTTTATCTGTTCATCTGTTGACAAGACACTTGTGGCCCTCGCTTGAGAATTACTGGTCGAGTGGGGTGAACGAATGGGAATGCACTTTTCCACAGTGGTAGGTCTTCGGCCCCCTGAAAACATGGCCACAGCTCTTCCCAAGGTCCTTCTCTCTGACAACACAGATCCCGAGTTCACTCCTTGGGAAATGCGTCCTCTCCCCACCTGTCCTGTGCCCTCTCCACACCAATAGAATGTGGCCTCCCCTGGACCTTGACCCTGAGCACGCACCCTGCCCTGGGACCTGACCATCAGGGTCAGCATGGAGATCACTGGGGGGCACTAGATGTGGCGGGTGGGGTTTTCAGGGAGGTAGGAGTGGAGATGGAAGTGAACAGGTAGGACGTGTGTTCCAGGGTATCTCAGCATCAAAAACCGTCAGAAGGAGAGGACGAAGCTCTTGGGGGAGGAGACGAGGCTGAGTTTTCACCCTGAAGGTCTCATCTCAGCCAACCCCATACGCAGCCTGCCTCCTGGGATGGGCTGTCCAGGTGTGCTGAGGTGGGGTGACGGGCCTTGCCTTTATAGCCCAGTGTTGATACTGCTCTGCAAAGGGAGGGTGACTTTGGATGAAGTGGCCGAGTCACTTGCCTAAAAGGGGTGATAACTGAGGGCTAGCTGCTGGTAGAACCCCAGAAGTCGGGAAGAGGTGAGTCCTTTACTGCAGACAGGGGATCCGGGAGAAACCACAGAACCCGCGACTTGAAATTAGAGTCATTTTGAATGGATTTCTGTGGAGGAAGGCAAAACCCCTATCTCCTCATCAGGGAATATGTGGCATCTCAATGCAGATCACCTCGGGAACTCAGGAAGGTCAGGGTGGGTGACTCCAGAGACATCACTGGGCATGCATCTGGGAGCTCACTGGGTAGACACGAGGGAGGTCGTTGACCCGGATTTAAAGGTTACTACTGAGCACCCCCAATTCATCTTTCTTCTCCTGTTTTCCCGATTTATCTCAAGACTAGTTCTTTGCTTTCCTTTTTTTTTTTTTTTTTTTTTTAGGGGGGGGATTGGGATTAGACTCAGGGGCACTTGACCATTGAGCCACATCCAGAGCCCTATTTTGTATTTTATTTAGGGTCTCACTGAGTTGCTTAGTGCCTCACTTTTTCTGAGGCTGGCTTTGAACTCACCATCCTCCTGCCTCAGCCTCCTGAGCCGCTGGGATTACAGGCGTGCACCAGACCACCCGGCAAGACTGACTATTTCTTGATGCAGGCGTCTCGCTGCTCCAGCCTATACTGGTCTCTTCCTGTGTCGTCCCAGGTTTATAGAGTGGGGTTCCTAGTTGATTATCAGCTTGGTATCAGAAGGAATCATCCTACTCACCCCACCTCCTTATCCCACAACCTCTGTGGCTAACTGATGAACACTCTATAACTATAGAGAATATATGGTGGTTTTACTGACTGGGAGGACAAGGATACAGGGATGTGGAGACATTTTAAATCTTAAGGTTACTAGGATGTCCTATCTGCCCCAGTTTTATGCGCCAATGGGAAACAGAGGAGACCAGGATGGCTGACTGGACCTGGCTGCTTTCAAGGAGTACCCCATTTTAAGGAACGAAACAGAAAAGAAGAAACAGATATTTTTGTTTCTGCTCACCCTCAGTGTGACAGACAGGCCCTGGGACGCTCCCTATTTACATGCACCTGAGATAGTTGACGACGCTCTTCCCACACCCCGTGACCTTCCTGTCCCCTCTCTGACGTCAGTACACCTGGAGCCTCCCCACCCCCTGTATCCAGAGTGGGAAGCCAACGAGCTGGCCTCAGCCCGAGCGCTGCCCTTTCTGACAAGGCAGAAATGAAGGGGGATCCCTCATCTCTGGAAAAGATCCGGTTCTTGGACTCTCCTCCAAGGACTATTAGCCTCTGGCTTTTAGGATAGGAGGTCAGATGAGCTCTAGAGAAGATCCAGGCACGTTTCACAGCACAGTAGGACTCATGTTTCTGGTGAGAAGCATAATACGTCCTCAGCGCCAGAACCTGGGACACACAGACTACAGGGTACAATGACTGACTGACGTCTCCCTTTCAAAGATGTGGTCGGAGGGCATTGTAGTCAAAGAGCTTTCTCCCATTAGAGGTATTCCGCCTTCTTTCCACAAAGCAGTTCATTTCCTCCCCCATTCCAGCCCCATAAAGAGAGCTAAATTTACCCTGAACTTTCCTCTCCTCTTCCTCCTCCCTCTCCTCCCCTCCTCCTCCTCCACCACCACCTCCTCCTCCTCCTCCTCCAGCACCTCCTCCTCCTTCTCCTCCTCCACCACTTCCTCCTCCTCCTCCTCCTCCACCACCACCTCCTCCTCCTCCTCCTCCAGCACCTCCTCCTCCTCCTCCTCCTCCTTTTCTCCTCCTCCTCCTCTTCCTCCTCCTCCTCCTCTTCCTCCTCCTCCTCCTCTTCCTCCTCCTCCTCCTCTTCCTCCTCCTCCTCCTCTTCCTCCTCCTCCTCCTCCTCCTCCTCTTCCTCCTCCTCCTCCTCCTCCTCCTCTTCCTCCTCCTCCTCCTCCTCCTCTTCCTCCTCCTCCTCCTCCTCCTCTCCTCCTCCTCCTCCTCCTCCTCCTCTTCCTCCTTCTCCTCCTCCTCCTCCTCCTCCTCTTCCTCCTCCTCCTCCTCCTCTTCCTCCTCCTCCTCCTCCTCCTCTTCCTCCTTCTCCTCCTCCTCCTCCTCCTCCTCTTCCTCCTCCTCCTCCTCTTCCTCCTCCTCCTCCTCCTCCTCCTCTTCCTCCTCCTCCTCCTCCTCCTCTTCCTCCTCCTCCTCCTCCTCTTCCTCCTCCTCCTCCTCCTCCTCTTCCTCCTCCTCCTCCTCCTCTTCCTCCTCCTCCTCCTCCTCCTCCTCCTTTTGTACTGGGAATTGAACCTAGGTATACTGTACTACTGAGCTGCATTGACACCCCTTTCTAGTTTTGATCTTGAGACAGGGTCTCACTGAGGTCAGCCTGGCCTTGAACTTGAGATCCTCCTATCTCAGTCTCCTGAGATTATAGACACGGACCACTGAGCCTGGCTTGTCCTGAACTTAGGTCTTCCTTGTTTAGAAGTTAAGGTTCTGAGATGTTTCTTCGATGGCTGGACTTGGCCACTGGATCCTGTGTTGACTTGTCAAAGTTTGAGCATTTTGTTGTTGTTGGGTTGTGTTTTGTTTTACCAAAACCCAAACACCTCCTTTCATTCTGAAGGGATGTCGGAGTAGTTAATATCTTTTCTTCCAAACTCAAACATTCAGGTGTCACAGAGCTGCAGTGTCTCCAGCAGAGAAAGACTGGGGGGCCCTCAGATTAATTAACTTGCTTTTAAAAAATCCTCTCTGTAGCCCCCGTTCATCGCAAGCTACTGAAGTGAGGTCACTCGGGTGAATTTGGGCCACAGTCCCAGTCCCCTGCTCTGGTCTTTATCACAGGAGATGGATGATAATATAGTTCTGCTGTGCACGAGAAAAGTTTGGTTTCCTAAGTCAAGTCATATCACTTCATGACAGGCAGCCAAGGTCACACGCATCTTAGTGGCTGATGGACAAGGGTTCAGTTTCTACTGGGGCCTTGTCACCAAGCCAGAAGTTGTTTTTCAGAAAGAAAAGAGTTATATACAGAGAAGGAAATGGTTTTTCTCTAAAATTTGTCCTTTGTCTTGGAAGTCATGTTTCGAAGTGTCTAAAAAACCCTGGCCCTCCAAAAATTTCACCAAGATGGAGCTTGTTCACCAACCTTCAGCTTGCACGTGTCTTGCTACAGTGTCTAGAGTTGCTTCTTTGTTCTCATCAGGTCCAAGCAACATGATGTCATTGATAGAACAGACTGCCAGGATGTCTATGGAGTGGAGAAGGTGAGGTCCCTGATAGGGCAGAGGGTTGGAGAGTTGTCACAACTCTTAAGTTGGGAGACTGAAAGTGAATTTCAAGGGCCTTTGGTGGTCTCAACTACCAGGAATAAAAGGGGGGAAAGGCACTTACCCGGTCGAAAGCTACACAGCAGATGCTCCTAGGAAGTGAATTGAATGTAACAAAACCACATCTGGAGTGGCCGCTGCATTCTCCAGAACACATCTGTCTTTTGCACAGGCCAAATAGGGGGGTTGAACAGGGATATAGTAGGAATCACCACTCTGCATCTTTCAAATTAATTGATAAATTCAGTAAAACTCCACTGGAAATTTTGTCTGGATTTTTTTCAGAACCATCCAATATATTAACTATAAAGTTTTTATAGAATAACAAAAACCTATCAGAGGCAAGGTTAACTGATAAAAAAAAGAACAAATAAGGGTCTTCTATTATCAGATGCTAAGACAGATTACAAACAATACAATTAATGTGTGCATAAATCAATAATGTATGTATCAGATCAAACAAATAAACCAGTGGAGCAGAAGAGAGAGTCATAAGTAGATCCTGCATATATATGAACACTAACAATTTTTTTTTCTTTTTTGGTATTGGGGATTGAACTCAGGGGTGCTGAGCTCTATCCCAGGTCCTCTTTATTTTTGATTTTGAGACAGAGTCTTGCTAAGTTTGTTGAGGATCTTGCTAAGTTGTCCAGGCTGGCCTGTGCCCTCTGCCTCAGCTTCCGGAGTTACTGGGATTGCAGGCATGTAGCCACTGTGCCCAGTGTAAAGTGATACTTCAAGAAAACAGGAAATTTATGGATGATACATGACACTGGGAAAATTGGATTACTTTATGGAGAAAAAATTGGACATACACCTAAAATCAAATATAAAGGTAGACCCTAGAAGACAAACACATAAACAGGAGAACTATAAATTTAAAGGAAGAGAATCTGGGAAGATGTCATCGTGACTTTGAGTCACAAAGGAATTCTTTTATTTCTCTTTTTCGCAGCACTGGGGATTGAACCCAAGGGCATTCTACCCTGAGCTACATCCACAGCCTTTTTTATTTTTTTATTTTAACACTGAGTTTCCCTACGTCACCCAAGATGGCCTCAAATTTGCAATCCTCCTGCCTCAGCCTCCCAAGTCACTGTCAGCCTGGAAGAAACAAATTCTTAAACAAAACTAAAAACACAAGTTAAAGGACAAAAAAATAACCTAATAAATTTGATTTCAGAAAAATAATTTTAAAAAAAGTCTGCTCAGCAAAAGCCACTCTGAACAAAATTGGCTGATGATGAGAGTGGGAGGTGATGTTTACTAAGTGTAAAACAAGGGACTTATTTAGAGAAAACAGTAGCTCCTGTGTTATCAACCAGGAAAAGACAGAACTTCTATTAATAAAACGGGGAGAGGACATAAAGCAGTTATTTCATAGAAGAGGAAGCCCCAAAGATGCCAAGCATTTTCAAAGATGCTTATCTTTCATCAGAAAAATGGCAACCAACACCCATTCGATGTCCCTCTTTATCCCATCTGATTGGCACAATTAGAGAACTGAATGGCGCCAAGGGCTGGTTGGGATTTGGGGTTAGGAAATGTTCACATACTGTTGGGGACCAGCTGGCATGACCCGTTCTACCAGTCCTTCCCCTGGGTAGGAGAGAAAGGAAAGTCTCACACAGACCCAGGATGGGACAGAGAAGTTTGACAGTGCACAGAACACAGGGAGATCAAAAATAGTGCAAAGTGTAGCTCAATCCTATATGGAAATAGATGTTTTAGGCTCCTAGAAATGAGATATAAGTGAAGGACACCCATCAAGCCCATTACAATGATCGAGATGCTAAGAAAAGGGAATAGTGAATAAAGATACATGGAAATAAAGGAAAAGAGATAAACATTGGTGTGGACCAAGAATGGCAGTGAGCCCAAATCACTGAGGGATCAATTCTGCACCGAGGTTACAAAGTGAAAAGGAAGGAAAACAAGACAGACAAAACCAAAAAGTGTTAGGAAGGGAAAAGACATCGTGGGATAAAATAAAGGGAATTTTATGTTTGGCACAAAGCCCAAAGTCAAAGAAAGTGGTTCTGGAAAGTTGAAAGTGAAAGGATGCACAAGATCTGTCAAGACAAACAGCACTGAATGAGTGGAAGTGGAAGCGGTTAAAACAGAGGTCTCCAAGCCTCGTAAATCTCTGGAATTAAATATTATGGCATCTAAGTACCCGATGCCTAGGCAGGCAGGAAACCAAGGAGAAATAAACCTCAGCACCATGACAATCACAGGTGACACCTTTAGACGGAGCAGATCAAGTGGATGAGGGATGAGGAAGCGTTCGATTTGAATGGTAGGATGAAGACTGAACTCTGGGTCCCAGGAACAGAGAACTCACTTCCTTTTAAGTAGTCGTGGATCGTCTGCAGAAGTCAGCCGTCTTTGAGGTCAGAAAGACGATCTGTGACAATTACAAATGCAATCACGTTCGTTTTTTAAAAAAATCACAAGATGAGGGGAAAAAATCTTATCAACAGGTAATTAAAAAATACCTCTTTAAGTCAATTTCGAGGACAAAAGAGAAATAAAAAAAAGAAACATTGAGACCCCAAAATGATAATTAAAAACACTACATATCCAAATCTGAGGGTTATGACTAAAATTGTTCCCAGGGAAATTCATTAAACACTTGGAAAGAGTTACAAGAAGAAAAACTAGGAATGAATGAAATAGGCATTGGTGTCAAGAACTGAAGAAAACATCAACAAACCCAATTAAGATAAAAGCAGATACTAATGAATAAAACAATCCAAAACTTCACAATAGAATATATGAATAAACTCAAAGGCTTTTCCATGAAAAATAAATAGATACACCATTGAACAGCCTAATCAGGATGGAAGGGAGAATGAAGAAAGATACAGCGTTTGAAAACCTACTTTGAATGGATCATTTTCTAGGAAAATACAAATCACCAAATTTTATGTAAGAAGAGACAGTTAAATAAGTAGAATAATAGTCATGAGAAACACCGAAAATATTATTAGGAAGCCACATATCAGGTCAGGTATCACATTAACTATTTTTTTTTAATCTTCAAGAAAAAAAATGTAGGCATATTTTTTCATCATAGAGAAAGAAACCTGCTAACATAATAAAAACCAATACAGCATCGTGATCAAAGCTTTTTCAAGAAAGAATAAAAAACTGCAGATAAATCCTCTTTATGAGCATCTATGAAAAAATTTTACATAAGATAATATCAAATAGGATTCAGCAGAATATTAATACACATCACACTCAGGTTGGGTTGCAAATCTCATTATTAGGAAATATGTTAACATAATTCATCATAATAACTGAAAAGGGAACAAAACAACACCAGGAAGATGTTTTAAAAATCCAGCATCTTGCCAGACATGGTGGCACAGGCTTGTAATCCTAACCACTCAGGAGGCTGAGGCTGGAGGATCACAAATTCCAGGTCAGCCTGGGCAACTTAGTGAGACCCTGCCTCAAAATAAAAGACTAGGAAGGTAGTTTATCTGTAGAGCACCCCTGGGTTCAATCCCCAATACCTCCTCACCCCCCAGTCAATATCTACTTCCAAATACATAGTAAACAAAATTCTTAGTGATTCATATAGTAGATCGTCTCTTGATGTTATAAGCACATCTCTTACTTTAGAAGGCTGCCTCACAGTTAATGGTGAAACTCAAAGTCTTCTTGTCAGATCTGTGAATAGAGCAAGGGTGCCTATTTATCATCACAATTATTCAACATTGTTCTAGAAAGATCAGCCAACGCATTTAGGAAGAGAAAGAAGCATGTGTACAATATATTGGTAGAAGAAAGCGGAATTTTCCATAGATATGACCATATACTTAGAAAACCTAAGAGAATTAACTGAGAGTATGAGAAATGATAACTCTGTGAAATACTTGGGAACAAGAATCAATCAGGGTGAGACCCAATATTTATCCCATGTGCTAAAATAGACAACTGAGAAATATAATGAAATAAAAATTCCAAATGATAACTTCAAGAGTATAAAGAGCCTAAAGTAAAATCAACAAGAAATAGGTAAAATTCATCAGAGTTTAATTCATAGATAACCGCTGAGTGATCTAGTTAAAGACAACATAAGTGGAATGGCATATCTTGTTTTTGGATTGAAAGATCGCTTTGCATAAAAATATCAGATTTCTCCTAAAAGTAAACGATGATAGTAATAAAATTATAACATAATTCCAATTAAAATACCCAAACCATTTTTGAAGCTTTTCTAAAAATAAGAGCTAACACATAATATGTTCTGTAAATTATCTGTCAATACAAATGTCTAATCTGGAAAAAAAATGTATGCTACTTTTCTTTTCTCCACATCCACAGATGCAAAATTTAATTACCAATTTCTAAATGAAACCATTCACTCAAATATTTTTGAGACGTAAATATTAGTAAACATTACTAACACTAATATCAAAGTGTAGAGGGCTCATAGGATGAGCAAGTAGCCTTTTCTGTCCTTTACATTTGCATGCTCAAAAAAAAAAAGGGAAAATCAGAATAAAAAGCCTGTTGGGATCAAGATTTGCTTTCTTGAGAGGACAGTTTAAGAGCAAAACCAAAAACTTCAGTGGTACATATACACAATGGAATACTACTCAGCCACGAAGAAGAATGAAATTATGGCATTTCACTGGTAAATGGGTGGAACTGGAGGCTATCATGCTAAGTGAAATAAGCCAATCCCCCAAAGTGAAAGGTTGAATGTTCTCTCTGATATGTGGATGCTAGACCCACAATGGGGCGGGGGAGTATATGTTAACAGGATTGGACAGGGGGGAATGAGGAGAAGGGAGGAGGATAGGAATGGGAATGACAGAAAGAATCAGACATAATTTTCCTATGTTCACATATGCATACATGACCAGCGTGACTCCATGTCATGTCCAACCATAAGAATCGGAAGTTATGCGCCATGTATATGATACGTCCAAATACATTCTACTGTCACATATAACTAAAAAAAAGAAGAAAAAAACTTTAATGCAAAAATGTTTACATTAAATTTAGTGTAAAATCAAAATTATTTTTAAACTAAAATGGCTCTTCAAGAAAGCACGTAAATACATAATGTATGTGTGTATGTATGTGTATACATCTGCATGAGTGTGTCTTTTCTATATCTGTGGACTTTCTTCTGCTAACATTTCATTGCTAAACTAAAAAAAAAAATTATGTATTTATTGCCAAAACCCTAAAAGTTGCTGTATATAGAAAGCAGTGAACATTGTTAAACATTTAACAGAGACCAATATTTCCCTGGTTGATTGGCAGGTCCACAGCCCAGGCGGCAACATGTGCCAGTGACCTTAAAGCTATCCTCACTTTGATTTCACCCACGAGTTTAACTTGTTAAATATTTACTTACGTCATGAGAATCAAAAGGCATTTGGGCTAACTGAACAGTTTTAATTTATGGGAGCAGTCATTTTCTATAAGCCACAGACAATACGCCAACATACCCCCCAAATGGACGAGAAGATCCTTAAAGGTTCGGCAGTTTTATTTAGATTGACCATTTGCCAGTGTGTGAAAGCTGGACGGTTGATGTGATTATCTTTTCCATAGCTCTGAGCAGTGCTTAAATCCTGAATCTGCATTTCAGAAAGGTACACGACAAGGTAGAATTTTTACTTCTTGAAGACATACAAACTAGTTGATCTAAACACGGAGAAAGACAGAAGTACAATCCCAGCAGTTTTGAATAACTGGTTTTCTTAGTAGAGGAAAAAAATCCCCAGATAAAGAGAGAGAAAGTAAAAAATTGTCAATCAGACAAACAAAAAGTATTTCATTTAAGCTCATGGAACCAAAAAAAAAAAAAATCACCAAATGACAAGGGTCATGCTCAGAGAAACTTTCTCTTTTTTTTTGGAACTGGGGATTGAACTCAGGGTCACTCAACCACTGAGCCACATCCCCAGCTATTTTGTATTTTACTTAGAGACAGGGTCTCACTGAGTTGCTTAGGGCCTCACTTTTGCTGAGGCCGGCTTTGAATGTGCGATCCTCTAGCCTCAGCCTCTGGAGCTGCTGGGATTTCAGACCTGCACCACCGCGCCTGCTTCACGGAGCACTCTGAGTCCACCTCGGTGCTGGCTCTAGGGGGTCTTCCCCAGTATCCACAGTGCTACGTCTAGTAAGGGGTATAAAACAATGTGCAGTCAGCAGAACCATCAATGGCAGTACGTATGCATTCATATATAGCCACATATTTGCAAAATTGGAAATTTTTCCAATTTTCCTTCCTTTTGGAAGGATCAGAACAGCAGTTCCTTCTGAGGATCAGATATGTGGCTGATGTGTGTCTTTCTATCAGACTTGGGGGCCCAGCCCACCCCACTTTTATTCCTTGTCTGTCCATCTCAGGCTGAGGCCTCTGCCCAAGGGAACAGCACAGGCCACGGGAGCTGTGGGACCAACCAGGCCCGTGAGGCCCGACTAGGCCAGACCGCGGTGGAGACAAGGAGACCCGCGGATCAGGACGGGGAGATCCAGGTCAGACCTTCCAGAAAAAACTCCAGGGATCTCCCAAGAAGAAGTGAGACCCAGGATGGCGGAGGTCAGCTCCAACCCCGGACCTCCTCCCTCCTCCTGACCGCTCGGAATCAGCCAGATTTGAACTTTCCAGATTCGGCCCTGCACACCACGTCTCTGAGTGTGGATTTTACCCCCCACCCTCGGGCGGGGACGTTGGACTAGACATGACCCCACTTCATGACAAGGAGAAGGAGCCTCAGAGAAGCTGGCCGCCTCCAGGGCTGGTGTGAGGGGAAGGTGGGCCTCAGGCTCTGCACGGTGGACTCCAGGTCCCTTTCAGAGCCCAGTACTGACTCCGTTTCCCCGAACTCACTGCAGCCTTTACCAGTTCCTCAGAGTGGGCAGGGGCCGCGGGCCCTAAAGGCTCCTCTTCCCACTGAGGACCTCTGAAAGGCCGTTGCTGTACCTCTGTCCTGTAGGGTTCCCTGGAGGCTGGGAGCTGGGACTGGAGAGGCAGTCCCCCTGGCCGTACGGGGGTGTTGGCACGCTCAGGGTCTCATTTTATGTTCACCCTCAATGAGCTCTGTCCTTTGTGGTTGGTGGCGTGACTCAGTGGGCAGACCCGGGGTCTTTCCAGCATGTCCCCCCACCCCCACCCTCTCCCCCTAGAATCCAGGGCTTGATTTTGATGCATAGGTTTGTTCAGGAGAGAGCTCAGAAGAACCGAAGAGATCCTAGAACAAAGGAAGTGGGTCACCTTGATGGGAATCACCCCCAGACCATGTAACTCCACGGTCTCATAAGGATTTTCTGGGCCTTGTGCCCCAATCCATGGCGATAAAAGTACGAATGGTCTGGGTTATGAATAAGATGGCAGAAAGGCAGTCATCGTCGGAGACCTGGGGGAGGCCTTTATGACTCTGGGCAAACCTCATGTGAACGGATGGTTTGGCCCTGATCCCACGCAACGCAAGAGTGGGTGCGTGTTTTGAAGGGGCAAGGGGCGATCGTGAGCGGGTGGGAGCAGCCTATGGCAGAAGCTGGTTGGCCCACGGTTCCCATGGGCCATCACCCACCTTCACACGCAGCCCCTGCGTCCTCCTCGTGTCTGCAGTTGAAGTTATGGATCTGGTCACATTCGGCCAGTGTCCTCTCTGTCCCGTTGCACTGGGCTTGCTGAAGGTGCACGGGCTGGGCCTCTTCTGCCCCCGGTTGGTACAACACACCTGCAGGTGTGCGTTGGCCTGCTCCGCAGCCCAGCTCCCGACACACCACAGCCACTTCCTTCATGTCCCAGCCGTCGTCACACACAGTACCCCAGTGACCTTCCTTTTTCATCTCCACCCGCCCTTCACAGCGGTGGGGACCATTCACCAAGCGGACTTCGGGAGAAGCATCTGCACACAGAAAAGTTATAGGTGCATTTGGGAATCGACAGCCCCCACCTCTCCTTTTCTTTGGTACCAGGGATTGAATCCGGGAGTGCCAAAACACTAGAGCCACATCCCCAGCCCCCGCTTCTTTTTTCTTTTGAGACAAGTTTTCGCTAAGTGGCTCAGGGCCTTGCTAAGTGGTGGAGGCTGGCCTCGATCTTGGGATCCTCCTGCCTCAGCCTGTTGAGTTGTGGGATTACAGCGGGCACCATCACTTCTGGCTTAATTTGTGTTTTAAAGCGTTGGAAAATTTGAAATGACTAATAAAAAAGGTAAAAATCTAGCAGTCTTTAGAAAGTTGTTTGGGTTAATTCCAAAGACTCTTTAAGTTGCAGATAATTCCAACATTGTTTTAAATCGCTGCAGGACATAGAAACTGTGGAAACTCCTGAGGCTTAACCTATCCTTAAAAGTACAAAACTCACTTTTAATGAGGATGCAAAGGAGCTGGCTGGCAGGTAGCTCAGCGGTAGAGTGCAGGCTTAGCTGGGTTCAGCCTCCACCACCAAATAAATGAGGTGATCCTAGTAAAAATTTAAACCCCAGAAAGTGCTCCACTCCTGGTTTTCCCACTTTTTCCTTAGGTATTTACAAGAGTTGGTTGTATCTAATCGTTCACTGGAAGCTCTGGGTGTGCAAGGTCTTTCCATGATTTTTTTCTTGGAGATGCCTTCCTCCCTTTTCCATGCTCACCCACCCGTCTCCTTACACTGACCTGACCCCAGTACAGTGTCTTGCAAGTTGTCTGTTTTTTGCATATTTTGTTATCTAGGTGGAAGGGAAACAGATCGTAGGCGTTTGTAAGCTTTGGACCAGTGACGTTGCTAAGACCCACTGGAGGGCCTGGGGAGCTGAAAGACTTCTGGTCGACCTCTGATTGACTGCAGGGAGGAAAAATCCAATGGAAAGGAGGGCACACGTCGTTGCTGGTCCTACCTCTGACACTGAGTTTCATCAGCTCACTGTGCCGGGCTCCCAGGCCGTTGTCAGCCTTACAGAAGTAGGATCCAGAATGTTCTGCAGTCAGGGAGAAGTTGAAGGAGGCTCCCCCTCCAAGAGGGGCTGAGCTGTTCCCCAGGGTGACGTCCTCGTAATAAAACCAGTACAGGATCGGGGGAGACGCTCTCCCGTCCTCACAGTGAAGCTCCATCACAGGTCCCACGAAGGCCCGGGTCCCGGGGGCACCGACCGTGAGGATGGGATGTGACACTGGAACTGCAGAGGGAGGAGGTGGGAATCACAGCGCCCCCCACGCTCACTGGGGGGTCCTCCGGAATCCCTCCCTCCTGAGCCTTTCTCAAGGTGGCACAGAGACGGTTCCCCCACGGAGCTCAGGTGAGCTCGGATGGAGACTGCTGGGCAGCAGGCCTCTGAGCACGCCAGGGAGCCTGCCTCTGACCACCTTCTCTCCCTCCTTCAGTGCCTCCACAGCTGGCACTGCCCCCTCCACCCTCACCACGGTGACCCTCCCGTGCACCTTTCTGCCCTTTACAGCACCCTCTGCTGCAGGAGGAAACCCACCCCCGTGGGGAGCCGCTGGCTGGCTGATTGCAGGAACCCTCCTCACCCCTCACAGTGACGTTCACCACCTGGCTCTGCACGGGGCCGTAGCTGTTGTCGGCTGTGCAGTAGAATCCCCCGCCGCGGCTCCCCCGGACGACTGGGATCTCCAGCTCTGCTCTCTGGGAACACTTCGTCTTCCTCCCCAGACTCTCCGATGTGTCCTCTCTGTGCCAGGAGAATGTGGTGACCCCTGTGCCTTTAGCCACGGAGCAGACAAGGACTAGCATCTCCCCCTCCACTGCCTGAACCCCTGGGGGCTGGGTCTTCATGGAAACCTGAGACACAGGGACCCCTGCGGGAACACAAGAGGAGACAGCAGCTGAGGGACAGGTGTGGGCAAGGCAGGGCAGTGGTGGAGTCAAGTACTACCTTTGGAGCATTATGGCAAGCAATATTTGAATGCAATGTTTAGGCAGAGGAGAGTCCACTCTGCTTGCCTGAGTTTTTTTTTTTTAAACGGGGAGATAATATATTGAGGGACGTTATGTAGGACCACCCCGTAATGTTCCAGTCAGTAACAATCGCACATCCTTACTAATGTCCAGTGCCTACAATGACATGCTCTCTCCTGACCTCCTGGTGCGTGGGGGCAGTAGGAGTGGTGGCAGATCACAGCCTGGGGAGACAGGCGGGCGGAAGTTACAGTTCAACTCTGCCACTCATTCACCGCATGATCTGGGAACGACGATACCTCCAATCCTCGTTTTTCTCAAACATAAACATGTGGGTAATCATCCTAACCTCGCAGAGTTCTCATGGAGATTAAATGAGATGCAGATAGAAAGCACCTCTCGCTTTGAAGCGGTTCAGCAACATCTCTTATTGATACACTCTCCTCGGCCATTGTTAGGTAGAAAGTGGTGCAAGAGGATTAAAAGTGCATACATTTGGAACCAGAGCCACCAGGATCAAGTTGCAGCTGTAGGTTCCCTTCGGTTAGTCTTGTGATGACTCTCGGCCATCAGCTTTCTCATTTGCCAAGTGGGGATAATAATAGTGCCTACGTTACAGTTACTCATCACAGTTCTGTGTCGTAGGGCTGCTATAATAACTCAATGTTAAAATGCTCTGAAAAGTGCATTCTACCTGGTGAATGTGCATAAGTCTTCCCTGTTGCAGATATTCATGACCCTCAGAGAGATTCTCCTAGAACCGAGCACAGCGTGCGGTGATCCTTTTATAAGTGCCGGGGATTGTTGTAATCATTTCTTTCATTATTAATTATTATTGTTACTTAGGGCCTTCGTGGCTCTGTTAAACGTGCATCCTACTTGGGTCACTCCTTGCAAACAAGACACCGTGATTTTTTATTCACTTCTAGGTTTGCTGGTGAGTGCTCCTTTCATGGTAAATGCTCCAGAGAGGGATTATTATCATCACGGCTTCTCTGACAGGTAAAGCAAAGTCACGGGGAAACGATGTCCCTGCAGAGATTATTAGAGAAGAGCCCAGGCGGATCACGGTAGCCCCCTCATCCATAGGGATTGGGGAGCACAACTGAGAAGAGAGCCTGTGGTCCAGGCTGTGCCCGTTCTTCCCTGCCTGACCCAGCCCTGGTGGACCAGCCCTGGCGGCCCAGCCCTGCCTGACCCAGCCCTGGTGCCCAGCCCTGACGGCCCAGCCCTGGCGGCCCAGCCCATCGATGCTCACTCTGCACTTCTATGTAGGACGGGCGGCTCTGCTTGGAGACCCGACGAGACACTGTCCTGGCCTCACACCAATAATGCCCCGAGTCTTTTTTCTGTGTCGCTGGGATCTTGACCCTTGCTGAGGTCCAGCCTGACCTCAGGGTGTGGCCGTCTCTGATGAAGGAGTAGCGAAGCTGGGTCGAGGACTTCGCTGAAGGCAGCTGGGTGTTACAGGACAGCGTCACCCAGCAGCCCTCCGTGGGTCGCAGGGGTCTGGCTCTCAGTTCAGGGGTGGGAAACAGCTCTGCGGGGAGAGAGGACACAGAGACTACCCGCTGTCTGTGGAGTGTGGAGCTCCTGATGAGCAGTGGCCCCCAAAGAACCCCACACACAGACTCAAGGCCTCTCAGCCCACCCACCGTTTCTCCCTCCCGGTGTGGTGCTGTCTTCCCACCAAGCGCCTCTTCCTTCCCAGGTTCACCCACTCCAAGAGTGAGGGCCTCACCTTGGACAATGAGCCACGTAGTTCTGGTCTCTTCTGTCACACCGATAGGAGGGAACAATGTCCTCTCTGCCTTGCAGAAGTAGGAGCCGCTGTCGCTGCGCCTTGCATTCGAAATGGTGTGGCTTGTGGCATTATGGTAAGTGGACATTTGAAAGCCGTCCTTGTAGTACGTGAGCCTGTGTATCCTGTCATTTGTTTCCCCGGAGCATCTTATAACCACCTGGTCTCCTTCGTAGACGTTGCGTGGTATGCTGATACTCAGCCAGCCTACAAAAGAAGCAAAGGTACCCGGTGACAAGGTGGCCCCCTGCCCCGGTGCCTTCCCTTCTGCTTATAAGGGGAAGGGACAGCGCTCTATCGTGAGTCAGCCTGAGCATCTGCAGTTGCCTTGGGACCTGCCGGCTCTGTCAGTCTCCCCACTAAGTAAAGTTGAGCTCCACCTCCTTGGCAGTCTGTCCAACAAACATCTTGCTAGTTTTCTGTCTGTTAACAGGTTTGGATGCCATTCTTCCCAGCAGTGAACATTTGGAATAAATATGGATTTGAAATGATCCCACTAGCATCTCCTTCCAGGTGACTGTGGGTCCCTACAGGAGCCATAATCAACCCTCTCTGCGTGTTTCATTCCCTGGAGACTCTGTCTAGTGGTACCGTCAACCCAGAGGCCTTCTCTCTGATATTCTCCCTGCATGAAGCGAACCGGGCCACTGAGACTCTGGCCCGGGGACTGCATCTTTAATCTCCTGAGGTCCCTCTGCAATGCTGTCTTCCGAGACTCTGAGAATGGTTTTCATGAATGGGTCTGGATGCTCCCTATGAGAAGGGAAGTGGGCCCTTCCACTTGTCGGGTCCTAGTCTCCCCTTGGGAGATGGTACTCATTAGGGAGATCATGAGCAGCTTTGGTGCTTTGGCTCTGCCCCAAGCAGGAAAAGAAAGCACGACCGACCGGAGGAGCCTGTAGACCATTTCCTGAAGAAGGGAAGGAGAGCCAGCCACCACGCTGTTCTGTGACCCAGCCCTGTAGACCTGGGCTTTGGGGGGACATTTCAGTTGGCAACAGAACTAGAAATGTGGGTTCAAATGTCAATTTGGAATCGTGGGAATCTAAGGAAAATGTTTGTTGTTCTGATAAAAAAAGTAAAAACACCTAATCCCAGACCTGAACACTGGGCCATTCCCCATGCAGGGAGGAGACAGGGCATGCAAGTGCTGTGCAGGCTGTGTGCCTAGCTCAGGGCTCTGGTATGAGGTCACGGAGGAGGGGTAGCGGGACCCTGCCCAGGGTCCTGTCTCCGAAGAGAGATCCTCTCACAGTGAGGTCTAGGTCACAGTCTCCAACCTGAGACTTACAAGGAGTTGGGGAGAAAGCCCTTTGAACTTCCATCGTAGACGATAGATCTTCTCCTCTTTTAAATTTTCTGGGTTTGGACATCTTTACCAGGTTCACTATTTGCATGTATCTATCTAATATATTTAAGACACAGGTTCAATTTTTTTTTTTTCATTCCGAATAGTGCAAAATGATCAAACGAGTTCAAGGACAACTTCTGTTCATCATTTAACCACTTTGAAAGTTCTGCCAGTAGAATAGGGAATGGGGGTGGATGGCCGGCGGGGTGGGGGGGGGCAGCATGGATAAAGAGAAGGGAGTGTGGAGCCCAAATATGTTCTTCCTCCAAACTGACAGTGGGAAAGATTTTTCAGTGATGATGATAGAGATATAATCAGCTTGATTAAAGAAATATTTAAGAAGTGATATTTATGTGACCAAGTTGGTAATAATGACGGGGAAATGCTAAAACCAGGTTTTCCTGAACTGCAATAAGTATTTAACCGTAAGATACCTGGTTATTGGTCATTAAGTTTTGACATTTTACCTACAGACCCATCCCCTAGATGCGGGCACAACTGAGCATATATACATACTTTATCATAATTTCAGGGAATTTGGTGGATCCCACGAGGCTGCTCTAGAGACAAATTTAAGGACCTTCTTGCTTAAAGTTACAAGCCTCGCTACACAAGCCTCACCCCGCTTCTTATTAGAGGATGGATGTATTCTCAAAGGCATGAATAAAGAAGAAAATGTGCTTTACCAGTCTCATATGAAACCAGACTTTTTCTCTTTGTGTCACTATATTAGAATTCTAAGGAAAATCAGGTTAGGCATGGAAGAGTTCACCATCCAATTAGAAGATGCAGGGGCATTCTTGTTTTCTGCAGAAAACCTCCTTGACCCCTTATTTCTATTCTCTTATAAATATGCTTCCCCTCTCTGTTTCCAGGGATTCTGGTGGGAACTTTGAGCCCCTGCAGCCAGAACCAGGAAGAAGTTTTCCCAACCACACAGTGCGTGCTCTGCTCTCCCTTCACAGTTCTCTTCTTTCCTATCTCAGGGCTCAACAGAAAAGGGGAAATTATGTGTTACTTTGACAAACTCAGGGCAGGGTCTTCTTGCCCACGGAGGAAGGAGGCAGCCAAGCAGAGATGAATGTGGCATTGGTGGGTCCTGCTGTAGCTGGACGAGGGGGAGGAGAGGGCGGCTCTACATCCTCCTTCTCTCCACCCTAGTCTTGGTTCAGATCCCTGCAACCCTCAGCTAAGAGACTAGGACAGGCCACCTCTCCTAGGCCTGGTAGAGTGAATCTAATTCCCAGAGATCTAAGAAAAAAAGAGAAGAGTAACTCACCGGACCGGACACCGGCAGGAGCTGTGGGGAAGAGAGTCGGAGAGATCACTGCAGATCACCGAGGTCCTCACACTTTTAAAAAAGCTACAACCCTCTGAGCACTTCCCCATGATCTCACTCTTTCCTTCTGTCTCTCCTTCCCCGCTTCCTTCCCTTACACTCCCTCCCTCATTCCACCTATTTCTTTTTCCTCCTCCCCCAACCCACAAACCATACCCCTTGGAACCCAATATTCATTTTACTATCCCAGTTCATAAGCACTGTCCGTACCCATGAGCAGAAGCTTGTCATTTTGTTGGTTACATCCTCAGAAGTCTCAATATTTATTGCTTCCCTCCTATCTTTTTTTGTTTCCTGACTACTTTGTCTGGGACACGTTGCCTACCTGGGAGTCATACGGAGCCCAGGAAGGGTCACAAAGGAAAAGGGGGTGCCTTTCATATTCATCGACACCGCTTCTCCCTCCATCCCAATTCTGGACCTAGTTCCGTGTTCATGTCTCTATGTGGGCCGTATTTACAACAAAAGCCATCATCTCAGCTATGATCAGCAAGACATGAAACCTCTCCGAAAGCTCACGGAGGTGAGAATTTAGCCCAAAATGTGATAGCATGGAGTGGGAGTGGGGATCGGGGATGGTAGGATCCATGTGGGCTGGAGATGGAATTCACCCCAATAGAAAACCCCTTTGTAGTTTTTTAAAAGCAGCCTTCCAATTTTCCTAGAGATCAAAGCAGAAATGATGTATTTGGTATTTGGTAAAGGGATGCAAGGTCCTTTTGGCTTCCCGGGAACCCTGCTTTTCTGAATACTTAGTTGCATGATGTCTGCTAGTACTGAGTCAGAGCCTGAAATCCATTCCTGCTCATTGTATCAGAGAGACTTGGGGTGCCCCAGAACAGAGAGTTCTCCCCCAGGTCCAACCTGGTCGTGCTCTAGCAGCCTACTCACCGAGGACCAGAAGCTGTAGCCACAGCAGCATGAGGCTGGAGGCAAGATGTTCTCCCAGATACTGTCAGGGGCAGCTCAGGTCTGCAGAGCGGCTGTCTGTCTGGATGAAGCTGGTTTGTAGTTCAGCAGGGATTTCATCAAAAAGAAAAAAAAGGAAGTAGCTAGCTTTGTCCCCACCCCAACTCCATGAGTGCCGAGAAAGTGAATATTCTTCTCCTTGACAAAGTCGCTCAGATGTGTGTGTATTGATAAAAGTGCTTCTTAAAAGGCTAGATGTCTTCATGCTGTAGGTACGCTTTCTACTTCTTTCAGCTCTGTCTGCAAATGCTCAGTTCTGGACTTGCTGAGAGTCAAAACACTTGCTTGGTCTCTTCCGAAAAGAAACCTTCTTTTTGCTACTTAAGATGCACATTTATTTTTTTAATGCTGTCTTTAATATTATGACACCATGCCAACACTGATGCTGTTCTGCAGAGCTCCAGCCAGACCACGTGAAAGACGAGCAGGAATCTGTTAGAGATGGTGATGGGATTAGGATGGTGCAAGATGGCATTATGTATTGTCCGGGGGCCCCAGAAAGATGTAAATTCTGCTCGACCCAAGTCACCTGTCTTCATGAAATGTTTCGGCCAGATACACGTAGGAAGGAAGCAGTCAGACCACCCAATGGCTACTTGAGGCTTTAGCAGTACAGTGGTCTCAACACACACAGGAACGGGAGACACCAGGTCTGTCTTCTTACACTCCAAAGTTGAAGAATAAATTTCGAAAGAGAGCTCTTGAATCAGGCTGGAAAGAGAATCCACCTTAGTTAAAAGGAGGAACTCAGGGCTGGGAGTATAGCTTTTCGTGCATGAAGTTCAATCCCCAGCCCCAAATAAGAGAGAAGGAGGAGGAGGAGGAGGAGGAGAAGGAGGAGGAGGAGGAGGAGGAGGAGGAGGAGGAGGAGGAGGAGGAGGAGAATAGTAGTAGTAGTGGGGTGGAAGGAAGAAGAAGTAAAGAAAGAAGAAAAGAATTTTAACAAAAGGGCTGTCAAGGGAAATGTGGGCAGTACTACAGTAATAGGCTCAGAACAATGCACCATGCAGAGACCAGCCGCCGTGCGAAGTCGTTACAGCCCTCAGTGCTTAAAGAAGCCAGAGGAGGAGGGACGATTACAAAAAGCCCAGTGAAAACTGACCCCTGAGGAAGGGCTGTAGGGGGCGCTGTGACTGTGGAGGGTGCAGCTGCTCCCTGACAGCGGGACGGGAACACGGACACTCTGACTCTCTTCCTGATGTCTGACCTTCTTTTGGTGTCTCCTGTGGATAGAGTCCAACCGCGCACCAGGTCCTGCCGGATGCATGGGAGCAGCCGAGAAGGGCAGAGAATGCATCTGGGGTGGGCTGGGCAGCTCAGGAGGAGACTGACCACCATAGACCTCAACGGGCAAAACCAGTTTCACCAGCACCAGGATCACTTGCCCAGCAAAAGCCTTTTTTCTCCCCCTCATGTTGGAATCTGCCCGACTCCACCCGAGGCCATCCGTGTGCGGGGTGCTGAGGTGCGATTCAGAAGATATTTAGGTCAGGCTACAGAGGGTGTCTCCATCCGTCATCCTGGGTCAGCAGCACTGGGGAAGATTATCAACAGAAGCATGAACCAGACAAATTCACACTTTTTAACTGGTGAGTTCAGACTCCAATTCCCCCAAATAGTTCTCTTTAGTTGCGTGATGGGACCGCTCCTCCAAGGCCTTCTGCCCTGAAATAAATACAGAAGCCTAAGAGGTGACGCAGACCAGAGCCTGTCCAAGCTACGAGGTGCAGGCCTTTCTCTCTGATGTGTTTCTGTGGGGCCCGGGGGGCAGCGGGAAGCCCAGAGGACAGACTCTGCCTTGCGGTATGCATGGGAGATGAGGGGGGCTCAAGAAATTGCATCCACATGCGCGCTGTCTTGTGACCCCTTTGAAGTTCTGCCCTCTAGAAGAGTGGACAGTGAATGTGCTGAGTGAGCTTTTCATTAGAGACAGAAAGATGAAAGCGGTTCAAATCAAAGCTGTGTTTGAGAAAAACTCGATTATGTGACCAAGAAGGGAATGAGTGGCAGGACTGGAGTCTAGGAAAGAAGGGATACCACTGGAACATGCCACAGACCCCAGGCTTTAACTGTAAGACATGACCCCGTCCGGCAGTGGACGGCCTGCAAATTTGGTGACTCTTTAGAAAAATGGCTCTTTGTTACTACGTGGTCCTTTGAGATCTTGATGTGATACAGAGGCACATTATTCCCCACAACACGGACATACACAGAGGTTAAGAATTTTTTAGAGGCGATTTTGGAGGTTCAAAGCTTTCAGAAATGATCTGGGGATATCAGATTAAGAGCTCCTCGTCTGTTGCTATACAGCCGCCAAGGCCGGGCAGGACGGAGATGATCCATTACATTTTCAAAGGACAGATTTCTGAAAAACATAACTTTCTTAGCAGTGGTTAAAAGTGGGCTCTTCTCTTGGTTAATCACATTAGAATTAAACCAGGAGGGGGAAAATGATATGCTTTTGCCAATTCGTTCACCAAGCAAGAGAGCACAGCATCTCTCAGCTTTCAGAGCTGCTGTGGCTCCTGTTCTCCAGAGTATCCTTCATCCCTACTGGAATGGAGCCCCCGCTGGGGAAAACAGAGAGAGTTTTGGAGCATCTGTTCGTCTGCAGAAAATGGACCTTCAACATGCCGCAGCTGCCTACGCGTCTTTCCTCTGTAGATGTCCTGTCATCCTCCCAGATTTTGGCTTTCCCAGGTCGGGTGAAATTTTGTTCCCCCAGGAGAGTGAGCAGATGTGGGAGGTAGGGATTCATATGTCCTCCTAGCACTTCTGACTTAGGAAAACTCATCCCTACAGCCTTTGGCAAAAGGAAATAGGCAGGGAGCAGCCACGGCACAGTTAATCTGGTAGCTTTGTATCTTATGCCACCATGATATCCAGGGGTTCAAAAGAACTGAGAGAGTCGGGAATTCAAGTAACGACCTCCACCCTGGTGGTGGGGACGACTCCGAGACTCACCTGAGCAGGACTTCTCAAATGTCAAGTCTTGCACCTCTGAGAAATTTTCTCCACACACACCTGCATGGGTTTCGTGTCTCCAGTCTGAAGAAGATGGCCGGGAGAATGAGATGACGCAGGAAGGTAAGGGGCAGTTCTCCTCCATGGTGAGTGATGTTGGGAAGGCCTGTCGTGTCTTCGAGCAGAGGAACTAAGAAGCTTCAGAGAGCAGATACCAATGAATGGGAAACCATCCCTCTTGCAGAATCACGACACATTTTAATTAGAAAATAATTATTTCCTAGGATCTCTAACAATATCCTAGGCAGCAAACTTCCTGCCTGGCGTATTCGGCTTCCAAAGGTGCATATTCTACAGTGGTGCCCTGCACCCCACCAAACCCAGGTCACTGATACAGACAGATAAAGATTTTCAGAGCAAAGTAGAGTGGTGTCTTTAGGTTTGGCACAGGCTGTGAAGGGTCAACCTGGAGTAGGTGGTACATGTGAATGGCAGGTGGTTTCCCTGATGAGCGTCTTCTCCTGGCTGTACTCTGGGTCTGCCTATTGGCCTAAAGTGCGTATGGAGAGATTCAGGGTTCAGACTCTGATTACAGCATTATATTCACAGTAATATCCCAAACCCTCAAATTTCTAAAGCCCCCATGAACTAAGAGGGACTCCTGTATTTCCCTGGCTAAAGATGACCAGGAAAGCATACAGGTATAAACACGAAAGCTCTGATTCAGAGTACAGGAACAGGTGTCATGTAGATATTCCCTGGGAAATTGAGGTCATTTTGAAAGGAGTGGGTATCCAAGATCACTCCCTAGAATAGAGATACCCAAGGCAAAGTTCACGGATCTTAACTAATGTTCACAGCCATCTTTCTGCTACCAGGGAAAGAAAATAGGAACACATCAGCAAGTTGCAGCTGCCTGGGAAACCACCCTCTCGTTCTTTAAAAACAAAACAAAACAAAACAACAACAACAAAAGCAGCATCTGTATAGGAAATCCTCAATGTAACTATCCCTTCCTTTCCTTTTCTCTCCTTTCTGTATGTGTGGAAGATCAAACTCAGGGCTTTGCTCATGCAAAGCACATTCTCGACCACTGGATTACACCCCATGGTCCCAGTGTGGTGTATTATTAGGTCAGTCTGGACCCAGGTAAAATCAAAACAAGGTCAACTGATGGAGGACACAAGTCTCCCTTTCCCATGACCAGCAGGACCATGGGCAGATGCACAAGTCAAGATTTCAGAAAGCTATGTCGTGTGTTACTGCGAACCAGGTTTTTATAATTTTTGGTGCCCTCTGTCATTAAAATCTGACCTGACTCCATTACAAGGATGAGTTCAGGGCCTCTGGGAATTAAACATTGAAGTTTACTCAACTTTTTTTTTTTTTTTTAACCAGGAATTAAGTTCAGGGATGTTTAATCACTGAGTCACATCCTTAGCCTCCCCCTTCTATTTCTTTAACCTTTGAGACAGGACCTCACCAAGATGCTTAGTGCCTAACTACATTGCTAAGGCTGGCTTTGAACCACCCAAGCCACCGGGATTACAGGCACGGGTCACCATGCCCCAGAGAAGACTATTCATCTACAAACTCCCTTTTGGTGAGTTTGGAGTCCCTTTTGGAGTTTGAAGAGATTTTTCAAAGGAAAGAAAGTTGGGGATAATGCTCAAAGGGCAGACTTTGACCTGAGAGGGTTAATCAATGGCCAGTTCCAGGTGTCTGAGTAGGGCCGGTGGGACCTCTCTCACTGTGGAGCTGCATTTTGCTTGGGGATTGGCAAAAATTTGAACTGGTCATCTGGAATGTTACTACAAACTGTACTGCCCAATTGGAGGACGAGGAATGGGTCCCACACACAGTATTTCTCAGTTCTGAGAGAATTACCTGAATATTAGGAGGAGGAGAAAGAGAAGAAGGCGGACAAGCCTTCAGAATCACCCAAAATGGCACTGTGTGAGCTTCCTGGATGTTCTTGTGGCCTCACGTATCCTAGACTGGGACCTGAGGAAGCCAAGCAACCTCTAACAGCATGGGTCCAGATAAAAGCCTGTGTCCTCTGGTCAGAGGGCAAGGACAGGGTCAGCCTAGCAAGACAGAACACTTTAGGACGATAGCTACTCTATTCCAGGCAAAGATCACAGAAGGTAACTGTGACCCCATCCCCACCCATGCCAGGAAAGAGAGTGGAAGTCCTAGACTGCCACCTCGTTACCGAGTGGTGACACCACCCCATTCCTTATAGGGATGGAGTCACAAAATGACGAGCTTGGAGCAGGAGCTTTCATCACTGTTGGCTGTCAGAAAGACCCCCAGGCCCCCTGGTATCAGTGCAGACCATGTGAGGGATCTGGACTTCCTCTGGCCAGCAGTCATGAAGTGACCCTCCCCTTCCTCTTTTCCCCTCCACTTTTCTGTGAATTGACTTAATTCAATTGCCCTTTATAAAAACTCTTTATTGTGGTAAAAATATACACAATGTAAACATCACCATTTTAACACATTAAGTACGTGGTTCCATGGCGGTAAGTACATTCGCATTGTTGGGTGACGGTCACCACCATCGATTTCCAGAACTTTTCCCATTCCCCCAACTAAAACTCTATTCCCATTAAATAGTAATTCCCCATTCTCCCCGCTCCTATATTGTGGAAAAAACCATTTGTTTCCAACTTCATGTCTCCATTATGTCGGACTTCATGTCTTCATTAATTTTACTATTCGAGGTACTTCATACAAGAGGAATCAAACAATGGTTGTATTTTTGTGACTGGCTTATTTCACTTAGCGTAGTGTCTTTGAGATTCATGGAGCAAATGTCAAAATTTCCTCCTTTTTAAAACTAACGCGTGTGTGTGGTGTGTGTGAGTGTGCATGTGTGTGCATTTTGTTTATCCATTCTTGTGTTGATGAATGCTTAGGTTACTTTTGCTTTTGCCCTTGTGAATGATGTTGCTGTGACTAGGGTGTTCAGATATCTGTTTGAGTCCTTACTTCCAATTCTTTTGGATAAATACCCAGACATGGAATCTCTGCACAATATGGTAGTCTGTGTTTAACTTTGAGGAACTGCCCATATGGTTTCCCACTGTGCTGCCCTGCATGACCATCAACAGAGCACAGGGCTCCACTTTCCTCAGATCCTAATCAACACTTGTCCTCTTCCGGCTTCTTCTTCCTCCTTCTCTCCATTCTCCTCAGTTGACTAAATGTACAGATTGATTTCTGGGCTCTCTATTCAGTTAACTGGGTCTATGCATCCGTTTTTATTCCAGTCCTATGCTATTGTTGATTACTACAGCTTTGTAGTATATTTTGAAATCATACATTGTGATGTTTCCAAATTTGATCTTTTTTGTTCAAGATTTTTTGGCCATTCAGGGTCTTTTGTGATTATAGATACAAATTTTAGGATTCTTTTTTCTATTTCTGTGAATAATATCATTGGTATTTTGATAGTGATTGCATTAAATCTGTAGATTACTCTGGATAGTATGGAATTTTAACAATAGGACTTCTTCCAATCCATGAACACAGGATATATTTCCATTTACTTGTGCCTTCTTCATTTTTTTAAATCAATGTTTTATAGTTTTTATTATAGAGACCTTTCACCTCCTTGGTTAAACTTATTCATATTTTTTGCAACTATTGTTAAAGGGATTTCTATTTCAGATGACATACAGAAATGCTTCTGATTTTTGTATACTTTGTTTTATATCCTGCAACTTTACTGAGTTTATTTATTCTATTTTTTTGTAAAGTCTTTAGGATTTTATATATATAAGATTATCTTCTGCAAAATTGACAGTTTGACATCTTCATTTCCAGCTTGGATGGCTTCTATTTATTTCTCTTGCCTAATTGCTTTGGCTAGGACTTCCAGTACTATGTTGAATTAAATTGGTGAAAGTGGACATCCTAGTCTTGTTCTAGATCTTAAAGGAAAATCACTCCACTTTTCTCCTGTCAGTGAGAGGGTTGTCATATGTGGCCTTTGGTGTGCTGAGGTACATTTCTTTTATACCTAATCTGCTGAGAATCTTTGTCATGAGGGGATGTTGGATTTTGTAAAGATGCATTTTCTCATCTCTTGAAATGATCATATGATTATTGTGCTTCACTTGTTAATGTGACGTATCATGTTATTGATTTGTGTGTGTTGAACCATCCTAGCATCCCTCAGATGAATCACACTTGGTCGTGGTGAATAATCTCTTGGTTCTGTTGACTATTTGTAGACAATTTTTGCATTTTTTTAAAAAAAATCAGGGATATTGGTCTGTAGTTTTCTTTTGTTTTTGAACATTTGCTTGGTTTTTGTATCAGATAATACCAGCCTTGGAGAATGGGTTAGGAAAATTTCCTTCCTCTTTAACTTTTTTTGGAATAGTTTGAGAAAAATTTGTATTGATTTTTCTTTAAAGGTTTGGTAGAAGGGGCTGGGGATGTGGCTCAAGCGGTAGCGCGCTCGCCTGGTATGCGTGCGGCCCGGGTTCGATCCTCAGCACCACATACCAACAAAGATGTTGTGTCTGCCGAGAACTAAAAAATAAATATTAAAAATTCTCTCTCTCTTTCCTCTCTCACTCTCTCTTAAAAAAAAAATAAAGGTTTGGTAGAAGCCTTGGGTTTTCTTTGGTGGGAGATTCTTTAGTACTGATTCCATTTTCTTACTCATTTTGATCTGTTCTGGTTTTATATTTATTCATAGCTTAGTCTTGCTAATTTATATGTACTCAGAAATTTAGTCATTTCTTCTAGATTTTTCCAATATCTCCGTCTCTTATGATTCTTTGTATTTCTGAGACATCAGTTGAAATATCTCCTTTTTCATTTCTTTCTCTCTTTTTCCTTTAGTCTAACTAAAGAATTTTTGACATTAGCCAGGCACAGTAGTGCACATCTGTAATCTCAGCGGCTCAGGAGGCTGAGGCAAGCATATCGCAATTCAAGGCTAGACTGGGCAATTTAGCAGGACCCTGTCTCAAAATTTAAAAAAGAATTTGGGATGTAGCTCATTGGTAGCGTGTCCCTGGGTTCCATCCCCAGAACTGTTCAAAAAAATTGTTATTTTATTTTATAAAAAAACAACTCTTTGTTTTATCAATTATTTGTATACTTTCAGGTTTTTTTTCTTCTCTGGTATTTATGATTTCCTTCCATCTACTAATTTTAGGCTTAGTTTTTCCAGTTTCTTGATGTCCAATGTCAGATTAAATAATCTTTATTATCTTTCTTCCTTTTTATTTTTCCCCCACCACCGGTTAAACCGAGGAGTGCCTAACCACTGAGTCATATCCCCAGACCTTTTTAATTTTTCTTTATTTTTATTTTGAGGCAGGGTCTCACTAAGTTTCTGAGAGCCTTGCTAAGTTGCTGAGGCTGGCCTTGAACTTACGATCCTCCTGCCTCAGCCTCCTGAGTCACTGAGATTACGGCCATGCACCACTGCACTCGGTCTTTCTTCCTTTTTTATGTAGGTATTCATTGCGATAAAACTTCCCTCAGCTGCACACACCTGTAATCCCAGAGGCTCAGGAGGCTGAGGCAGGAGGATCACAAGTTCAAAACCAGCCTCTACAATTTAGTGAGGCTCTAAGCAACTTAGTGAGACCCTGTCTCTAAATAAAATACAAAATAGAGCTGGGGTTGTGGCTCAGTGGTCAAGTGCCCCTGAGTTCAATCCCTGGTACTAACAAACAAACAAACTTCTCTTTTAAAACTACTTTGGTTGTATCCCATAGGATTCTCTATGTTTTGTTTTCATTTTTATTTGTCTCAAGAAATTAAAAATTTTCTTTTTTAACCCCCTAAAATTTTCTTTATAAAATTTGCAGAGTTTTTGAGTTTATCCTGGAATGCATTTTAGTTCCGTACCATTGTGTGAAGAAAATATATTGAAATTATTTTATATCTTAAATTTGTTGAGACTTGCTTTGTGGCCTACCATATGGTCCATCTTGGGGAATGTCACATGTTCTTAAGAAGAACGTGTTTTCTGCTGCTTTTGTGAAAATGTTTTATACATATCTGTTAGATCCAGGTGGCATACAGAGCACTTTAAATATGATATTCCTTTGTCGATTTTCTGTCTGGATGATCTTCTGATGGCGGAAAATGTGTGTGGAAGTCTCCCACTATCATTGTATTACAGTCTGACTCTTCCTTGATCTTTCTTTTTTTTTTTTTTGTCTCTTCCTTTAGATACAATAACATTTGCTTTATATTTTGGGTGCTCCAATGTTGGGTGCATAAATATTTTTCTCAGGCCTGCATTTTCAGTCTATGTATATTTTTTCAGGTGAAGTTAGTCTCTTTTTTCTTATTCATTGTTTTTAGATGTACGTGACAGTAGGGTGTGTTTTGACATGTTATACGTACATAGAGTGCAGCCCATTCCAACTGGATCCCATTCTTGTGGTTGCCCATCATGGGCAGTGAGTTACACTGGCTGTGTATCATGTATGAGCACAGGAAAGGTATGTCCAATTCATTCCTCCGTCTTTCCTATTACCATCCCCTGCCTTTAGCCTCTCGAAGGAAATACATAGATAGGCCACATTTTGTGTGTGTGTGTGTGTGTGTATGTGTGTATAACTTTATGTCTTTTAATTGGCAATTCTAATTCATTTAGATTCAAGGCTATTATTGTATGTAAGGATTTACTCCTGTTATTTTCCCAGTCATTTTCTAATTGTCTTATTGGTCTTTTGTACCTTTTTCCTCTCTTGTTGTTTGCCTTCGTGGTTTGGGTGGTTTCCTATAATGCTAACCTTTGTTTCCTCTCTCTTTCTCATTTGTGTATCTGCTGTAATTTTTTTTTTTTTTTTATTGTGGTGGCTGTGGAGCTTAAGTTAAAAAAAAAAAAACCTCATCGTTGTCATTGATCTTTAAAACTGATAACATCCTAGCTTTGGTTCAATACAAATACTCTAGACTTTTACTCCCCACCGATTTATAATTTCATAATAGTTTGTATCTTTTGATTTTGTGTTTTGCTTAGTGACTTATTGTGGTTGTCGTCATTGTCGGTCATTTTTACTTTTCATCTTCAGGCTAGAGATCTGAAAGGTTCACAGCCTCCTAATGTGGCTAGTAAGAGAGTATTCTGAATTTGATCATGAATTTATCTCGTTTTTCTCTCTGCTAAGTTGAGAGGTTGCTTTTGTTCTATGCCGATTCATCATTTACAGTAAGGCATATTTCTGGAATTTCTGTTCTGTTTCGTTTGTTTTTATTCATGTTCTATTCCCAACCTTTTAATTGCCATAGTTTTTTTTTTTTTTTAATGTAGCGTTTGTTATGGTTTGGATATGAAGTGTCCCCCAAAGTCTCCTGTGTTAATGCAGGAACACTCAGAGGTACAGGGATCAGAGGACGAGAGCCATAAACCCACAGTGCCCCCTGGTTGGAGTGGACCAGCTGGCTCCTAACTGCAAACAGCGGGGGCATGGCTGGAAGGGGTGGGTCCCTGGGCAGTGTGCCCTGGAAGGGTTCGTCTTCCCTGTCCCCTCTTCCCCCCCCCTCTCTCTCTGCCTCCTGGTCACCATGTTCTAAGCTGCTTTCCTCTACCATGCTCTTCTGCTATGATGTTGTACCTCATCTCGGGCCTAGAGCCATAAAGTTGATGATAATGGACTGAACCTCTGAACCCATGAGCCAAAGTAAAGTTCTCCTCCTCTCAGTGGTTCTCGTCAGATATTTTGGTCACAACTTCACTATGTGTGCAAACCAGGAGAGTTGTATTGGTATAACCTACACAACATGCTAAGACTCACCCATTATATGTGCATTCATTTGTACGTGTGTGTGTGTGTGTGTGTGTGTGTGTGTGTGTGTGTGTATCTCTATGCAATTATTAGCTTTGGGTAACTACCACGTCAAGATACCTAATTGTACTTTTACCACAAGGGTCTCTTTTCTAATCACAACTACCATCTCCATCCCTGTTACCTAGTTCCTGGCAACCATTAACCTACCTGTTCTTTGTTTTAAGATTAGGCTATTTCAAAAATATTGTATAAATGGAATCATGTTGTATACATCCTTTTGATACTGTTTTTTTTTTAATTCAGTGTAATTTTTTAAAAATGTTTATCCAAGTTTTTGTTTATAAAACTAGTTTGTTCCTTCTTATCACGGAATGTTCCAGTTCTTTTTACACAATATCTTTATTTATTTATTTATTTTTATGTGATGCTGCAATTCGAACCCAATGCCTCACACGTGCTAGGCAAGCACACTGCCCCTGAACTACAGCCCCTGGACCAATTTGTTTAACCATTCACCCATTGAAGGACGTTCAGGTAGTTTTGAGGTTTGGGTTCTTATGAATAAGCTTCTATAAACGTTTATACACAACTTTCTACTTAACAATAAGTTTTCACTTCTTTGCCTAAGTGTTAAGGTCTGTAAACAAGTCAGGATGGCACCTGGCATTTTGCCAGAGGGAGTGGTTTGTGAAGTAACGCCAGCGAGCCATTAAATGTGGAGATTCCTTATTGGTTGACTGATGTATCGAGTTTATGCTAATTAAGATAAGCTGTGTGGAATGTATATATACCCCTCCTGTCCTACAATAAATGGCTCCCACTCCAGCTGTATCAATGTACACAAGTTACTCATCACCCCCCAGTTATTTTGCTGCAGCCAGACTGTGGCACCTAAGATTGCAAATGCTGGGTTATAGGGCAAATCTGTTTTTAATGGATATAGTTTAAAGGCTAATAAACTATTTTCTAGAGTGAATGTACCACTTTATTTTACCATCATAATTTACAAGTGATATTATTTCTCCATATTTTCACTGGCATTTAGTGTCCCTATTACTTTCCTTTAAACATGTGAGTCATTTTAGTAGGTGTGTGGTGATGTCGGTGGTTTTAATCGGCTTTCCTCGTGTGGCTGACGATCTTGCATGTTATTTCATGTACTTATTTACCATTTGTACATCCTTTCGGATGTAGCCTATTTTGTCCACCTTTAAACTGAATTTTTCATTTTTTTAATGTTTAATTTTGGAGTTTTAAATATATATGTTATAGATGCTAGTCCTTGATTGGAAATGTGATGTGAAAGCATTTTTCCCCAGTCTGTAGTTAGTATTTTAATCTTCTTAATGGAATTTTGGAAAGAAAATGTTTAAAATTATTATGAAGTCTAATTTGTCTATCTTCCCCTTTGTGAATTGTGCTTTTATTGTCTCACCTAAGGATTCTTTGCCTAGTTGTAGGTCATAAAGGTTTTATTCTCATTTTTCTCTTAGAAATTTTATGGGTTACCTTATGTAAGTCCATGATCGACTTTGAGTGACATAAGGGTTTTTGGGTTTGGTTTTGCCCATGATGTGCAGTTGGCCCGTCATTGGTTTAAAAGATCATTTTTCCCCGGTGGATTGTCTTTTCTTCTTTATCACATGTTAATTGAATGCTGTGTGTTGTTCTATTTCTGGGTTCTCTATTCTGTTCCACTAATCTGCATCATCTGTCCCTCTGCCAGTACCACACAGTCTTGTTTACTGTAGTTATAAAGTAGTGCTTAACATTGGAAAGAGTGTTCCTTCTGCTTTATTATCCTTCAACATTATTTTTGAATATTCCCGAACCTACGCTTGGTCTACAAAAAAACAAAAACAAAAAATTGCTGGACTCTGTCTCATCCAAAAGGCAGAGAAGTAATGTACTGTGTGTAACAATAATGTACTGTAATTCAAAAAAAAAAAAAAACAGAAGGAAGAAATTTGAAAATTTTTGCCAATAAGGAAATGGTAAATGTTTGAGAAAATAGGTGCGTTTTAGCCGATTTAAACATGACACAGTGTAAACAGGTATTAAAACATCATGTTGCTCCATTAATATGTATAATTTTTATGATTTTATGTATCAGTTAAAAAAATAAAATTTAAAAGACCTAGCTGGAATTTGAATAGTAACTTGTGAGCCCATGGATTCATGTAGTAAAAATCGAAATTTCACTATGTTGAGCCTTCCAATTTATATAGCATGTCTCTGCAAATATTTAGTTGGCTTTGATTTCTTTCACAAGAAATTTGTAGTTTTTAGCATAAAGATCAGGTATGCTTTATTAGATTGATGCCTAAGTATTTCATTTCCTTTGAAGCTATTATGAATTGTTTGTATTTTTATATTGTGATTCCACTTTTTTTTTTGTTTTTAGTACATAGAAATGCAATTGATTTTGTGTCATCTTGTGTCTCTTCATCTTTCTAAATCCACTTGTTAGTTCTAAGAGGTTTTTTTTTAGTAGATTCCAGAGGATTTTCTAAGTAGTTAATTATGTCATCTGCAAATAGGGGCGGTTTATTTCTTCTTTTCCCACCTGCATGCCTTTTGTTACGGGCTTGTTGCAATGTTTAGAAATGAACATGTCATTGAATGAGAATGGTAAGATCAGACAGCCCATGTTTTAAATGCACTTCCACACATCACAGGACTTGTATGCTTTAGGGCTTCTACAGAGTTTTCCTGATCATCCTTACAAGTTTATTTCTTCATACAAACTTTAGAATGAGATTGCTTAGTATAAAAGACCAATTTGTTCATCTTTATAAGAATTACATTAAATCTATAGGCATAGGCAATATATAATAAATAGCTAGCAACTATATAAATAATATGTGTGAAAAATAAATACATAAAACTTATACCGTTGAGGCTGAGAATGGGGTTTGCACTGTTATTTAAATCTCCTTTCATCTAACTCTTTAGAATTTGAAAACTATTTGCATAGGTTCTGCAATTTTTTGTTAGGCGTATTCTGAGCTATATTACCATTATTTTTGTCTATTCAAAAATGTGATTTTTTTATTATTTTTTTATGAGTGGTTGGCATTGACCATTTTAAGGCTTTTGATCTATAGTTTCAAACTGCGTAATAGAACAGTTGTATAATCACATGTTCACTGCTCTAAGACTATACTCAAGCAGTTGAAGGTGGATTGAGAGAATGCATTAGTCTTGTGTTCCAACCTCTTCAAAAATATGAGTATTAGCGTAAAAGCCCAGAAGGTCTCACAATGGTCTGTGAGGCCCTGCCTATATCATCTTGCCTTGCCTGATGCACTCCTGTGCACTTGCAAACCCTCTTCATCTCCTTCCTTCCTCCCTTCCCTCCCTCCCTCACTTCCTCCCTCCTTCCTTCCTTCCCAGGGACTGGACTCTGGGGCGCTTAGCCACGGAGCCACATCCCCAGCCCTTTTTAATATTTTATTTTGAGACAGGGCCTCCTAAGTTGCTGAGGCTGCCTTTGAACTGGGGATCCTCCTGCCTCAGTCTCAGGAACCGACTGTACTTATTGTCTCTAAATTAATATTTAACAGTATGAGCTTTCTCAGTCTCCACTGGACACCAGGCGGCTGCTTGGCTGCTGGTCTCATCAGCTGTGTGCCCTGGGAGCCCAGGCTGAGCCTGTCCTTGGCGCTGGCCCCGAGCAGCCACAGTAACACCCAGTGCCGCCGGAGCAGCCGCCTGGGTCGGGTCCTCTGCAGGATCGCATCCAACGCCCTCCAGGGCCAGGCTCAGGCAGTCACCACTAAAAGAGAGCAGAAAGGTGGCCGGAGCTGTGCTCCAGGCAGGGCGCGAGGTGCTGCAGGTAGGTGGCGTGCAACCCGCCTGCCCTCGCAGAGCCTCAGTTGCCGCCCCATCATCATGGCCAGCTTCTCAGTGCACCCTAACCTTGAATTCGGGGTTCCCTCTGGCTGTCTCTTCCGCTGGTTCAAGGAAGCCAAGCCTGGAGCTGCGGAGCCTGAGAGTGGTGGACCTTCGCCATTGTCTCGGCTCTTCGCAGTCTTCTACTTGGTCTGAGATGGGTGTGAATGGGGTGTCCGCTCCATCCCATGCTGACGACCGACTGCCGCTCAAACGTCCCTGCACTCCAGGCCACGGGCTGCGTTTGGGCTGAGCAGGGAGTGGAAAAGCATGTCCAGTGGAGGCCGGGCCTGGTACGTGCACTTTTGACCTTGGGCATCTCTACACCAAGAAAGTGATAGAGGATGCTCCTCTGCACTGCCCGAGAGACTGTCCCTACCCATGCTGTGCCCCTGTGCTCTGGAGCACTTCCAAACTCATTCAATGAGGCCAATGTCACCCTGATTCCAAACTAGGCAAAGGCACATCCAAGAAAGAAAACTTCAGACCAATATCTCGAATGAACATAGATGCAAAAATTCTCAATAAAGTTTTGGCAAATCGCATACAAAAACATATCAAAAAGGTCATGCACCATGATAAAGTGAGATCCATCCCAGGAATGCAAGGTTGGTTCAACATACAGAAATCAATAAATGTAATTCACCACATCAATAGACTTAAAGACAAGAACCATTTGATCATCTCAATAGATGCAGAAAAAGCATATGACAAAATACAGCACTCCTTCATGTTCAAAACACTGGAAAAACTAGGGATAATAGGAACTTACCTCAATATTATAAAAGTCATCTATGCTAAGTTATCTATGTCATTCTAAATGGAGAAAAATTGAAAACATTCCCTCTAAAAACTGGAACAAGACAGGGATGCCCTCTCTCACCACTTCTATTTAACATAGTTCTTGAAACACTGACCAGAGCGATTAGAGGAAAGAAATTAAAGGGATACAGTATAGGAAAAGAACTCAAACTAGCACTGTTTGCCAACGATATGATTCTATACCTAGAAGAGCCAAAAAATTCCCCTAGAAAATTTCTACAACTAGTAAATGAATTCAGCAAAATAGCAAGATACAAAATCAACACCCATAAATCAAAGGCATTTCTGTATATCAGTGACAAATCCTCTGAAAGGAAAACAATACTACTTACAAAAATATATCAAATTTACTATAGCCTCAAAAAAAAAAAAAACAAACAAACTTGGGAATCATGCTAATAAAAGAGGTGAAAGACCTCTACAATGAAAACTACAGAATACTAAAGATAGAAATTAAAGAAGACCTTAGAAAATGGAAAGATCTCCTTTGTTCTTGGATAGGCAGAATTAATATTGTCAAAATGACCATACTACCAAAATCACTATACAGATTTAATGCAATTCCATTCAAAATCCCAATGACATACCTCATGGAAATAGAAAAAGCAGAGGCTGGGGATATAGCTCAGTTGGTAGAGTATCTGCCTTTTATGCGTAAGGCCCTGGGTTCAATCCCTAGCAACACACACACACACACACACACACACACACACACACACAAAGAAAGAAATAGAAAAAGAAGTCAAGAAATTAATCTAGAAAAATAAGAGAGCCAGAATAGCTACAGAAATCCTTAGCAAGAAGAGTGAAGCAGGTGGCATTACTATGCCAGACCTTAAACTATACTGCAGAGCAATAGTAACAAAAACAGCATGGTATTGGCACAAAAAAACAGACTGGTAGACCAATGGTACAGAATAGAGAACACAGAGACTAACCCACAAAATTACAGTCATCTTATATTAGACAAAGGTGCTAAAACATACATTGGAGAAATGATAGCCTCTTCAACAACTAATGCTGGGAGAACTGGAAATCCATATGCAACAAAATGAAATTAAATTCCTATCTCTCACCCTGCACAAAAATCAACTCAAAGTGTATCAAGGACCTAGGAATTAAACCAGAGATCCTGTGTCTAATAGAAGAAAGAGTAGGCCCCAATCTCCATCATATAAGATAAGACTCCTGTAGTGCAAGAATTAAAATCAAGAATTACTAAATGGGATGGATTCAAACTAAAAAGCTTCTTTTCAGCAAGAGAAACAATCAGTGAGGTGAACAGAGAGCCTACAGCCTGGGAGCAAATTTTTGCCACACGCACATCAGATAGAGCACTAATCTCTAGGGTATATAAAAAACTCAAAAAGCCAAACACCAAAATAACAAATAACCCAATCAATAAATTGACCAAGGACATGAACAGACAGTTACCAGACAAGGATATACAATCAATCAACAAATATATGAAAAAACGTTCAACATCTCTAGCAATTGGAGAAATGCAAATCAAAACCACTCTAAGATTTCATCTCACTCCAGTCAGAATGGCAGCTATTATGAAGACAAACAACAATAAGTGTTGGCGAGGGTGTGGGGAAAAAGGCACACTCATACACTGCTGGTGGGACTGCAAATTGGTGCAGCCAATATGGAAAGGATTGTGAAGATTCCTTGGAAAACTGGGAATGGAACCACCATTTGACCCAGCTATCCCACTATTCAGTCTATACCCAAAGGACTTAAAAGCCGCCTACTGCAGGGACATAGCCACACCAACGTTTATTGCAGCTCAATTCATAATAGCTAAACTGTGGAACCAACCTAGATGCCCTTCAGTAGATGGATAAGATGGATAAAGAAACTGTGATATATATACACAATGGCATATCACTCAGCATTAAAAGAGAATAAAATCACGGCCTTTGTAGGTAAATGGATGAAGTTAGAGAAGATAATACTAAGTGAAGCCAGCCAGTCCCCCTCCAAAAACCAAATGCTGGATGTTTTCTCTGAAATAGAGGCTGACTCATAGTGGGGTTAGGAAGGGAAGCATGGGAGGATCAGATGAACTCTAGGTGGGACAAAGGGGAGGGAGGGGGAGGGAGAGGGGAAGGGGTGTAAAAAAGATGGTGGAATGAGATGGACATCATTACCCTAAGAACATGTATGAAGACTCAAATGGTGTGAATACACTTTGTATATAACCAGAGAGATGAAAAATTGTGCTCTCTATATATACTATGAAATGTAATGCATTCTGCTCTCATATATAACAAATTAGAACAAAAATCAAAAAAGATTTGCGCTGCTAATACCCATTTCTACGGGTGTCCAAAAGGTGGGTACATTCATCTCATTCAAATGGCAGTAGCTTGGCTCACATTAGACATGTCTCATGTGATCTGTACTCCGGCACCTCCGTTATATTTTGTGTGGACCTTAATAGTACACCATCGACAGGAATCTGTCATTTTGTCATCTTTCCAGAGGACCATGAAGAACTGGGCTTCTAATGGGGAAGAGGAAAGAGGCAACATGTCTCTCACACATTTCTTCAAACTGAAAAGTGCTTCTGGTGAATCTGCTGGCACAGTTGTGTTGGTGCTGTTCCTGGCTGTCTAGGTTACCTTTTCATGGACTTAGCTGCTTTACAGGTTGAACAGGGGATTCCATGACCTCGTCTTGAAGACGTTACCACCCACCGGGCCTTACCTAATGTCTCCCATCCTCTGATCAGATAGCCCTTGTATGTGGTCCAAAACGGAAATAGATTTCTGTTTCATGGAATTTCAGTCTAAAAGGGAAGTTTGTTACTCTGTAGAAAGTTTGATGTGAATCAAAGATTGTATGTAACTTTCAAAGAGGAAATCTAGACACTGTGCTAAAACCTCCTGTTCATGGCCTACGGTTATGCTCCAGATGTCTTTGTTACAAGACTGTGTACGTTTACGTCATCTAGACCCTTTCTTCTCTTTACACTTGAGGAAAAACAAATGTGTTTACGGAAAAATAAGGAAGTTGAAATATTGTGTACATTTTTATAAATATTTTTAAGCTAGTAATTAAGAATTTTTAAGTATCGTTTAAATGATCTTTTAATTATTTTTCATGATATACACTTCAGATTGAATCATGTTTATATAATCAGATGAAAAAATACACAGAGGTTAAAGTGAAAGACATAAAAAATCTTTTTTAATATGTATTTTAATTTGTTCTAATTAGTCATACAAAACAGTTGAATGCATTTTGACACATCATACATGAATGGAGTATAACTTCTCATTCATCAGTTTGTACGTGATGTACGGTCATGTTATCACATATGCACATAGGGTAATAGTGTCTGATTCATTCTACTATTATTCCTACTCCCATACCCCTTCCCCTCCCTTTGCTCCCCTCTGTCTAGTCCAAAATAATTCTATTCCCACCCCCACCCTTTGTTGTGAATTAGCATCTGCATATCAGAGAAAGCATTTGGCCTTTGGTTCTTTGGGATTGGCTTATTTCACTTTGCATAATATTCTCCAGTTTCATCCACTTGCCAACAAATGCCATAATTTCATTCTTCTTTAAGGCTGAGTAATATTCCATTGTTTATATTTACCACTGTTTCTTTATCCATTCATTTGTTGAAGGGCACCTACATTGGTTCCATAGTTTAGCTCTTCTGAATTGAGTTGCTATAAACATTGATGTGGCTAGGTCACTTTAGTATGCTGATTTTAAGTCCTTTGGATATAAACCTAGGAGTGGGATGACTGGATCAAATGGTCTTTGCATTCCAAGTTTCCTTAGGAATCTCCATACTATTTTCCATAGTGGTTGCACAAATTCCCACCAGCAATGTATGAGTATACCTTTTCCCCTGTGTCCTCACTAACATTTATTGTTGCTTGTATTCTTTAAGATTGCCATTCTGACTGGAGTGATATGGGATCTTAGAGTAGTTTTGATTTGCATTTCTCCAATTACTAGAGGTGATGAGCATTTTTCATATGTTTATTGATTATATTTCTTCTTCTGTGAAGTGTCTGTTCAGTTCCTTTGCCCATTTATTGATTGGGTTACTTGTTTTTCTGGTGTTAGTTTTTTGAGTTCTTTATTTATCCTGGAGATGAATGCTCTATCTATCTGAGGTGTGTGTGGTAGACATTTTTTCCCATTCTGTAGGCTCTCTTCACGTTATGGATTGTTTCCTTTGCTGGGAAGAGGCTTTTTAGTTTGAATCCATCTCATTTATTGATTCTTGATTTCACTTCTTGAACTTTAGGAGTCTTGTTAAAGAAGTCAGTTCCTAAGCCAACACGGTGGAGATTTGGGCTGACGTTTTCTTCTAATAGGTGCAGGGTCTCTGCTCTAGTGCTTGAGACCTTGGTCCACTTTGAGTTGATTTTTGTGCAGGGTGTGAGAGAGGGGTTTAATTTCATTTTGCTACATGTGGATTTCCAGTTCTCCCAGCACCATTCATTGAAGAGGCTATCTTTTCTCCAATGTATGTTATGGGCACCTTTGTTTAGTATGAGATAACTGTATTTATGTGGGTTTGTGTCCTGTATTCTGAACCACCAGTCTACATATCTGTCTTGGTGCCAATGCTATGTCCTTTTTGTTACTATGGCTGTAGTATAATTTAAGGTCTGGTATTGTGATGCCTCCTGCTTCATTTCTTTGGATATCTGGGTCTCTTATTTTTCCAAATGTATTTCATGATTGCTTTTTCTATCTCTATGAGGAATGTCATTGGAGATTTTAATTGGAATTGCATTAAATCTGTATAATCCTTTTGGTAGTATGGCCATTTTGACAATGTTAATTCTGCCTATCCAAGAGCATGGGAGGTCTTTCCATCTTCTGAGGTCCTCCTCCATTTCTTTCTTTAGTTTTCTGTAGTTTTCATTGTAAAGTGTCACGACACCCTTGCCCACAAGGAAGATGCGACTCAGGAATCTTCTTTCAGCAGTTTATTCAGGCCCTTGACATTTTCTAATAATTCTTCTAATCCTCGGATGCCCCTCCCAGCCTTAATAAAGCACCGCGAACCCCAATGCGAAGCTGCCACGTGGACCCTTCTCACAGGGTGCTAGAAAACGACATGCCAACTCTCTCTGATAAGGAGTTGACAATACGCCAACTCTCTCTGATAAGGAGTTGTCCTTCACAGACCACAGCGGAGCCAGCGCCATCATGTAATGGCGACCACAGTCCACAGGAACGGCTCACCACAGTAAAGGTCTTTCACTTCTTTTGTTAGGTTGATTTCCAAATATTTTAAGTTTTTTTTCAGGCTATTGTGAATGGGGCAGTTCTAATTTCTCTTGTTTAGTGAATTCATCACGGATGTATAGGAATGCATTTGATTTATGGGTGTTAATTTTATATCCTGGTACTTTGTTGAATTCATTTATTAGTTTTGGAAGTTTTCTGGTGGAGTTTTTTGGATCTTCTAGAATAATGTCATTGGCAAATAGTGATAGTTTGAGTTCTTTTTTTCCTATTTGTATTCCTTTAATTTCTTTTTTCTTTCTGACTGATCTGACTACAGTTTCAAGGGCAATGTTGAATAAAGGTGGTGAAAGACGGTATCCTTGTCTTGTTCCAGTTTTTAGAGGGAATGCTTTCAAATTTTCTCCATTTGGAATGATGTTGGCCTTGGGTTTAGCATAGATAGCTTTTATAATTTTTGAGGTATGTTTCCACTATAGCTAGTTTTTCTAGTGTTCTAAACATGAATATCCATTTATGTATTTTTGTCAAATGTTTCCTCTGCAGCTATTGGGATGATCATGATTCTTGTCATTACGTCTACTGATGTGATGAATTACATTTATTGATTTCCATATGTTGGACAAACCCTGCATCCCTGTAATGAACCTCACTTGATCGTGGTGCACTATCTTTTTAATATGTTTTTTGTATATGATTTGCCAGAATTTTATTGAGAATATTTGCATCTGTGTTCATCAGGGATATTGGTCTGAAGTTTTTTTTCCTTGATGTGTCTTTGTTTGGTTTGGGTATCAGAGTGATACTAGCTTCCTAGAATGAGCTTGGAAGTGTTCCCTTCTTTTCATGGAATAATTTGAGAAGTATTGGGGTTAATTCTTCTTTGAAGGCCTTGTAGAACTCAGCTGAGAATCCTTCTGGTCCTGGGCTTTTCTTGATTTGTAGGCTTTTGATGGCATCTTGCATTTTATTGCTTGAGACTGAGCTGTTCAAATTGTGTGGTGTCTGCCTGGTTCAGTTTAGGTAGCTCATGTGTCTCTAGACATTTGTCATTACCTTCAAGATTTTCTATTTTTTTGGAGTATACATTTTTAAAATTATTTCTAATTATCTTCTCTATTTCAGTAGTGTCCGTCATGATATTTCCTTTTTTTATCATGAATTTTAGTAGTTTGAGTTTTCTCTCTCTTTCTGTTCATGAGCATGACTAAGTGTTTATCAATTTTATTTATTTTTTTCAAAGAACCAACTTTTTGTTTTGTCATTTTTTTGACTTGTTTTTTTTTTTGTTTTAATTTCAGTGATTTTTAGCTCTGATTTTAGTTATTTCCTGTCTTCTGCTGCCTTTGGTGTTGATTTGCTTTTCTTTTCTAGGCTTTGTGATGTAATGTAAAGTCTCATTGTTGACTTTCTATTTTTTAATGAATGAGAGCCATACAACAAAGTTTCCTCTTAGCACAGCCTTCAGTGTTCCAGAGATTTGGGTATGTTGTGTCACTATTCTCATTTACCTCTAGGTGTGTTTTTATTTCATCCCTGATTTCTTCTGTTACCCATTTGTCATTCAATTGCATATTATTTAGTCTTCAGGTATTAGAGTAGCTTCTATTTTTTTATTGTCATTGATGTCTAATTTCATTCCATTATAATCCGATAGGATGCAGGGTATCATCTATTTTTTTTTGTATGTGTTAAGAGTTGCTTTTTGGCATAAAGTATGGTCTATTTTAGAGAAGGCTCCATGTGCTGCTGAGAAGAAAGTGTATTCTCTCACTTATGTATGAAATATTTTACATAAGTCTGTTAAGTCTAAATCATTGATCGTCTTATTTAGTTCCATAGTTTGTTAAGTGTTTGTTTGAAAGATCTCTCTAGTAGTGACAGGTGTGTTAAAAAGTCACCCAGTATTATTGTGTTGTGGTCTATTTGATTACTGATGTTGAGAAGGGTTTGTTTGAGATAGGTAGATGCTCCCTTGTTTGGGGTATAAATATTTATAATTGTTACGTCTTGTTGATGTGCAATTCCCTTAAGCAGTATGATATGTCCTTCTTTGTCCCTTCTGATTAACTTTGGCTTCAAGTCCACTTTATCTGACATGAGGATAGAAACCCCTGTTTGTTTATAGGATCTGTGTGAGGGATATGTCTTTTTCCCTCCCTTCACCTTCAGTCTGTGAATGCCTTTGCCTATGAGAGCTTTGTCTTGGAGATAACATATTGTTGGGTCTTGTTTTTAATCCAATCTTCCAGTCTGTGTCTTTTGATTGATGAGTTTGGGCCATTAATGTTTAAGGTTATTGTTGAGATATGATTTGTGTTTCTGGTCATTTTTGTTTATTTCTAGTTTTTAATTTGAATCAGTTTCTCCTTTGATTGACCATTCCTTTAGCGTAGTTCCTCCCTTCATTGGTTTTCACTTTTTTTTCCCCATTTTATCTTCATGGAATACTTTGTTGAGAATATTCTGAAGTGCAGGGTTCTTGGTTGTAAATTTTTTTTAATTTTTACTTATTGTGGAAGTTTTTAATTTCATCCTGAAATCTGAAGATTAATTTTGCTGGTTATAGGATTCTTGGTTGGCACCCATTTTCTTTCAGAGCTTGGTGTGTTTTTTCGGGACCACCTAGCTTTGAGGTTCTATTTTGAGAGATCAGCTGAGATCCGTATTGTTTTACCCCTATATGTAATTTGATGCTTTTCTCTCACAGCATTTAAAATTCTATCCTTATTCCGTTTGCTAGGTATTTTCATTATAATGTGCCTTGAGGTGGGTCTGTTGTAATTTTGCACAAATTGGGGTCCTTACAGGACCTGTAAGCCTCTTGTATTTGATTTTTCCACTCTATTCTTTAGATTTGGGGATTTTTTTCTGATATTATTTCATTGAAAAGATCATGTATTCCTTTGGTTTGCATCTCTGCACCTTCATCTATCCCCATTAATCTTAAATTTGGACTTTTCACTTTATCACATGATTCTTGGAAGTTCTGTTCATGGTTTCTTAACATCTTCTCCCTGTGGTCAGCTCTATTTTCAAGATTACATATTTTGAAAAACCTAAACTCTGACACATGGAATAACATTAGGGTCTACCTCTACCTCAGTTTGGTGAGCAGTTTGTTACAGTTTCAGAGTTTTAACAAAAGATTAAAATTTTTATGGTTGATTATTTCTTTGTTTTTTTCTTTTTCTTTTTCCCCCAGTACTAAGGCTTGAACCCAGACAATAGGCGTAAAAGGCAAGTGCTCTGTCACTGAGCTACATCCCCAGCCCTTTTTATTTTATTTTGAGACAGTTGCCCAGGCTAGCCTTGAACTTGGGATGCTCCTGTCTCAGCCTCTCAAGTAGCTAGGATTATAGGCATGTACCGACCGCTGCGACCAACTTCCAGTTTTCAGCTAACACTCTTCATTCTCCTTAGTATTTTGGGGGTTAATGTATGGTAAAAATGAACATAGTGGATGTAAGCACAATTTAGTATTGAAAGTGAATAGCAACATTCCATCCCATTTTCTTTGATTATTCCTGCCCCTGAAAAACCTAAGGCAACAGGGTATTTGACCATATGATATTAGAGAACACAGCACAACACATCATTTTTGAGAAAATGCCTACTGAAAATGGGCTTGAAACTCTGGATAAACGTATTCAGCATTTCTATGCCAGAAGTATTTTCAAAATTGTCAGGTTTGATAAACAGAGAAAAATGGAGTAGTTTGGCTTTTGAGCATATCTGAAATAAAAAACTATTATTTTTATAGATGGGCATTATAATCGGAGTTATAGAACAACACTGTTTACATAATTTATTGTAAAAGAGGATTTAAATAGGACGCCAAACTCTTTAAGATTAGAAATTACAAGCAACTGTATTGATTAGTGTGCAGCCTAGAGTGGTAACCACTAACTCATTCATCACGGTTCCTTATTTTTTTGTTTTATTTTTTTTGATGTTCAAGATAGCTATAGTGTTCTCTCATATTTCTGCATTTAATTTCTAGCTCAGGTATTACGAGCCCACTCACCTCAAGAAGAGCTCTGATTTTCCAGTCAGGAAAACGCTTGTTTCAAATTCTTTAATCTCTGGGCCCAATACCGCAAGAACGCTCCTGTTTGGGCAGTGGACTTGTGTGTTCATATTCTGCTCACCATCCGATGTATTGTTAACTTTTAGTTTATTAAGTTTGAGAATAAAAGAGTTTTACCTGCACTTCAGATCAAAACCTTGAAGTATCTAGAGTACTTGAAGGGAAAGTACAAGGCAGTTTCTTATGATCTTATTTAGAAAAAGCTATAAATGAAAAAAAAAAAAGATGCTACCGATTTGCACCTTCCTAAATACCACATTCAAGAGTATTTTAGCAGCAGTTTATAAATACTCAAAGAAAGCCAGAATCTATTTTTTTTTTCAAAATACTTTTTTTCCCTTCCTTTTAAAAGTTTGTTTTTGGTCTGCTTCCAAATACACATCTTAACATACCCTATATTAACTTAAGAGAAAACATGTTTTTCAGCAAAATGCTAAGAAAATTTTGTAAGAAAAAATTGTAATGTGTCATAAAACCTCATGCCTACACAAAGAACACACAGGTCCAATATTATACAACTCCTGGCTAGGTTGAAATCTACTTAGATAAACTGGTAAGCACTTAGCCAAACATTCCATATCCTGAATCCCTAAACTTGGCATTTCTTGATTAAGCAGTATAACAAGATTATATATAGTATTTCAAGATACTAAGACAATGGAATGCTATTTTCAAGTATTATATACTCTCGTCAAATCTCCTATACACAGATTTGTTAGAATGATTGGAGTCCAAGGAAAGGCAAGACTAAGAAGATTCTATAAGTAGCACACCAAAATTTCCTGTACTCACAAGTTAGGATAAAGTGTTATTCAGAAATGTTTAAATCCATCTTTGTGATTGAATTTTTTTTTTCCTATTACATTTGGAATTTTCAGTACATTGGATTGGAATAAATATGGGAAGTCCAACAACTTTTTATGGCAAATCACATTGGATGACATCATAAGTTCTTGCTGCAGGAACGAACATTTCAAAATTTTATAGTTACCGATGAGTACACATATTGTAAGACCTGTTATTCTGTGAAAATGAACTCTTGTACAGTTGCCACTATGGCAGATATACACATTGGCAGTTCATAATTCTTTAGCAAACAAATCATTTCTGACTGCAGTGTGTGTGGTTTTTAAAATACGAATACTAAAACCAGCTGTTTCAAATTTTCAAAAAAAACAAACAGTACATGAAGCACTATGTATTTTATTTATGTCGTCTCTCCCACTAGAATATAAGTTTCCCATAGGCAAAGACTTTCTCTTCTGTTTACTGTCAGATCATGCAGGCACCTAGAGCCCCGAACACACCAATGCCTAATGCTGGTGGAAAGAACGAACACGGTCAGGGTATGAAGGTCCCGTCTTACTGTAGCGTCACTTCGTGGATTTGCAAGGGGATCACAGCTCAGCTGCGATCAGGCTCCATGGGCTACTTCAGATCTGCTTGGGAAGGGCTCTGGCTCTAGAAAGGAGGAAAAAAGATGGTGCAAATCAATCACTGGCAGAGAACGGTGCAGCCTATGCAGAGGAGATCCACAGGAAGTAAATATCGGGTACAGAATCAGTGCACAACTTCTGCGGTTCAGAACGAAGCTGCTGTGGCTTCCCAGAGGAAGGGAAACACTTCTGAACTGAGAGAGGCCAGCCCTGAAGGGGGAGCCAAGTAACCCTGCTCTCCCTTCCTCACTCCTGGGACAGAAGGCGGTCCTGAAGATCTTACAGAAGCACTGATAAGTTTCCTTTTAGTCTGTCATCCAGGGACAGAAACCTGGATGAAGGAGAAGTAGCCGTAACTAGTGAATGGGATTTCCAGGAATGAGTTAGATCACTTAAAAGGGTTACTTCTCAGGCAATTATCACTGACTTCCCTTCAAAGGGAAATAATGATTACATGCTGGATGCTGAATACAGTGTCTGTTTTTATTAGCTCCCAAGTTAAAAGCCTGAGCTATCGCCATGTCCTACATGGAATCCAGAGTCTCACTCATGCTAGGCAAGCGCTCTCCCACTGAGCTACATCCCAGCCCTTAACTTTTGATGCTAGTGCAGGATGGTGATTCTCTGAGGCTGAAGTAGTGTGGGGGCATGGGACCCGAGGCTGTGTATCAATAATTGGATACCAGAATCTGGGGAGAAGGTGAACTTTCTGGACTGCAGATCTTGGAAGCTCAGGGAGACTAAATTGTTCTGCTTTCTCTTTTTTCTTCATCTCCTACCTACTACTTACCTTTGCTTACTCCTGACACGTCCAGCTAATTGAGACAAATTTCTCTGGCTCTAGATTATTCTCCTGTGCCTGTACTGGAGCATATGATCTCCATCAAAAGTCTTAGGGAGGAAAAATGATTGAAAACCATTCATTGTTTTTTAAAACTTGCAATTCAAGGCTCCTCATTGGGTACGGGGAGCTACCAAGGCTAAAACAAATCTATAAACGACTCTTGGGTGGGTCACACCTGCTGGGAAGAATTGGGCCCTGGCTTATTCCTTCTATTATTCATTGAATCTTGTTTGCCTCTATTTTACAAAGTGAAAATGGTTTTTTTTGTTGTTGTTGTTTTTGTTTTTTTAGATTCTAGGCTGCATCCTGATGTGTATGTTTCATAATGATTTTGGCTGTGACTCTGATGTGGTATTTAAGACATCCGCTGTTACCTCATGTCACTGTACACTGCTTCAAATATCTTTGTACATCATGACATTTATTTTCCTCTTGAGGGTATCTTTCTAAAATGGGATGACTGAATCAGAAAGAATTAGAACAAATCTTTTTATATATATTGCAAACATTTTTTTTCCTGAAAAACAACATTTTCTGATGCCACTAGCAATGTTCTTGTTTCCAAATGACCTATGATCATTGCATTTTATCCTTTACACTTATTTTTGTTAATTTAACTGCATTGTGCCTAGGAAAATACTGAAATGTAAATATACATGCCCGTCCTCTTGTTCCTCTTTCTAAGTAGAATCCTTTGCTTGCTCTGCTCAATGTCTGGACCTGACCAAGACAATAATTGGAACAGAACTCGAAACAGAGCTGAGAGTGCAGTGATTGA